>NW_026067990.1:1109944-1121746 GCF_014885135.2 Alexandromys fortis
GTCCCGTTGAGCTGGAACTCCTCAGCACCCAAACATGGACTGCCGTCCAGAAGGAACTCCTCAGGACCGCTCTGGGTGGGTTGTGGATGCAAGCCTGATGTCTCTCCTGGTGCCGGGTTCGGATCTCCTTGCTGGTTGGGTGACTTGTAATCAAAGGACCTACCTAACCTGCTGCAGGCAGGCTAGCGGGGACAAAGGAGCTAGCACTTTCCCGTTTGCCCTGCCGATTCGGATTCGGTCCTAGAGCCCAAACAGGCTGGGCTGGGAGATGTTATGTGGTCAAAGAGGGAAGGGAGTCAGACGGAGGGGGGGAGGGTTGTGGATGCAAGCTGGGTGGGATAGGAATAGATAGGAGGTATCGGGCAGAGTAGCCCCTGAGGATGACCAGGAAGTGTAGGAGGGGTGTCTGAGTTCCCTGTCCCGGGCTGCTGCCGCGGTCAGAAACTCATTCACCCCAGTGATGTCTCTCCTGGTGCCTGGACCGGATCTCCTTGCTGCTTGCCGTGTCTTGTAAACAAAGGACCTACCTAGCTCGCTCATGTGTTGCTTTTATTGGTCAATGAATACAACTGTTTCAGCCAATAGTTTAGCAGAGGAAAGCCAGTCAGGAAATCCAAACACACATATATAGAGAATAGATTAAGTCAAGGAGACACCATGTAGTTGCCCAAAAAGAAGAATGCTACAACCTTACCAATAGACCACAGCTTCCTGGTGACACATGGGATTAACAAAAATGGGCTAGTTTAAGATGTAAGAGCTAGGTAGAAATATACCAGAGCCATTGGTCAAACTCTTCTAATTAATATAGTTTGTGTATTCAAACATTTGCCTATTTGGAAACAATGCAGTAATGATGGCCTAGAGATTGAAAGAGTGCCCATCTAATGACTGATCTAGTATAAAATCCATACCAGGAGAGTAAGCTGACCTCTGACACTACCTGGAGTTCTAGGACCCCAAGGCCGAAAGACCCAGAGACTAGAATAGTACCAAACACTCTGGAAGGCAAAATATCAATGTAATGTTGCCTAATGATATTCTGCTATACTCATAGAGTGGTGACTAGCCAAAATGTCATCAGGGGCTTCAGATGAAAAACCAAAGGAAAACATCAGACTGAGCTTGTGGAATTCTACAGAAGATGGAAGAAAAATGATTATAGAAGTCAGAGGGGTTAATGACACCACAAGAAAACCTACAACATCAACTAACCAGGACTCATAGGGTCTCACAGAGACTGAGCCAAAAACCAAGGAGCTTGAATTGGATTCACTTAGGCACACTGCCTATGTTACAGATTTGTAGCTTGGTTTTCTTGTGACACTTCAAACAGTGGGAACAGGGGCTGTCTTAGAGTCTTTTGTGAGCATTTGAGACCCTACTCCTAATACTGCATCATATTGCCCAACTTTAATTCTTAGTCTAACTACAACTCGATATGCCAAATATTGATATCAATAGGAAGCCTGCTCTTTTATGAGTAGAAATGGAGAAGAAATGGATTGGGGAATAGGAAGACAGGAGGTTGGGACGAGGGACTGGGATGGGAGGAGGGAGGGAAAACTGTGGACAAGATGTGAGAAAAAGGAAGGAAGGAAGGGAGGGAGGGATGAAGGGAGGGAGGGAGGGAGGGAGGGAGGGAGGAAAGGAAGGAAGGAAGGAAGGAAGGAAGGAAGGAAGAGAAAAAATTAAGAAAGAACATTTCTATACTTTCTTGCTCTTATATATCAAGACCATTAAATTGTAGTAAACATGGAAAGATTTCTCTTACTCCTCTAAGTCATTGGATAAAACCAGATTTTAATGATATTTTGAGATTTTTTTTCCAAGTAATTCACAATCCAAATATAATTTTTCACGGCAATGAAGAATCTAAGTCATGTGCTTAAAAAAAGAAAGAACTGAAATCAGCTCAGGTCAAAAACTTGTATAATTTGCTGAGTCAGGAATCCTTCTCTTAAAGGAGTCACTTCTCTGCTTACCTCTAGCAAACAAAGTCAATCTGAAAAAAAGTGTCTCCCATCTTTGTGGGTGTAGAAGTCCAGTTTTTTTTTCTTAAAGTTTTTTTTAGGTTTTATGTGGATCCATTCCCCAGACAGTGGGCATCATTTTGTAGACTGAGACTGCACATTCATTTCCCAGCCACCTAAACGCAAATAATCACACAGAAATTGTATTAATTATATCACTCTTTGGCCAATGGCTCTAGCATATTCCTAGCTAGCTCTCATGTCTTAAATTAAGCCATTTATATTAATCTGTGTATCACCATGAGGCCATGGCATTGCCTCACTTTCTACATGTCTTGTTTCCTTGGTGGTTGACTGGCGTCTTTTCCCTTTGGCAGCTTCATGCCATCTCCCTGACTCTGTCTACTCATTCTCTATATCTCTTTTCTGATTTCCTGCCTGAGTTTATTATGCTATGCCATTGGCCCAAACAGCTTTATTAATCAATCAATAAGAGCAACATGTATACGAAAGGACATCCTACATTATAACAACAATTTTAAAATTGGATCAAGGGTCTCAGAATACAAAAAGTTGTCTATCATATGCAAGGCTCTACATCTGAGGACTAGTATTGTAAGAAGTGGAATAGAGACAATTATGATTCTAGAGAGCAAGCTTGCAAAATAAAGCAATACACCACTTTGTTTACATTGACTCTATTAAAATATAATTTATATACAAACTACCCATATTTAATGTATGCAACTTGAGATTTGAGACAATCCTGACTCTTAAACTTACATTGAGATTCCATCATTATGCCTGTCAGAATGGCCAAGATAAATAACACAAGTAATAGTTCATGTTGGCAAGGATGTAGAACAACTTATCTGTTGCTATTGGGGTACACAATTGTACAGTCACTATGAAAGTCAATATGCCAGTTCCTCAAAAACTCGGAATCAATCTGCCTGAAAACACAGCTATAACACTCATAGACATATGTAGAACAGACCCTCTATCCTACTTAAGGACAATCGTTCAATCATAGCTATTGCTGTTTTACTCAAAGTAGTCAGAAACTGGAACCAATCTTAGATATCTCTCAACAGAAGCATGGTTAAAAATGTGGTATATTTACACAATGGAGTATCACTAAACTGTTTAAAAAATATAGCGTCACGAAGTTTTCAGGGAAATAGATGAAACAAAGAAAAACTCATCCTGAGTGAGGTAATCTATACCCAGAAAGACAAATATGGCATGTATTCATTAATAAATGGATATTAGCATTAAGTAAATGATAACCAAGATACAATCCATAGACCCAGAGAGGTTAGGTAAAGAGAAGGTATCAGGGGGATGAAGAGATTTTCCTGGGAAAGAGAAATAGAATAGATTTCATGGACAGACTGGTGGCAAGTATAGATGGGAAAAGGAGAATCAGTTTGGGGGATAAGGTAGAGGGAGAGAGTATGGGAAAATTCTTGTAATTGGGAGCCCTTTGAGGGACATGTAGAAATCTAGTACAGTGGAATCTATGAAGGTGATCCTAATGAGGACTTCTAATAATGGGAAGATTCAGTGTCTGAACTGGCCATCTCTTGTAGGTGAGGGTTGTAGTAGCAGGACTGAGTTACTTTCAACTGAGTTTTTGACTGAGGGAGGTTCCATGAAAATCCCCAAACAACTCAGGCTCTTGACAAGAAAAATATTGCTCTCCACAAACAGAAAGTGGGGTACTATTTCCAAGGACAAAACCCACACAATTTATTGAACATGGCAAATTCAAACTGCTACTGACATGGAACCTTCACCCATTCATTCTAGATGCTTTGGTGTGGGGAGGTACTCTTAAGGATACTGAAAGAGAAACATGGACACCAATCCAGCCATAAAACCTATAATGTGCTAGTGTCCTGTCTAAATAATATACTAGGTAAATGGTTGCACAGAATTTGTGGGATAAGTTAACCAATGTCTGATTTAGGGCCCCTCCATGAGAAGAGATCTATATCCAACACTTCTTGGATAACAAATAACCAGAGACTAGATAGCTCAGAGACCAAATACTAATAGTCTTTTTAAAAAAAAGTATCATGGGCAATCCTGCAGTTCCTATGTTGCTTTTACCACCTTTAGAAGAGGTAAGGGATCACCTCAAAGTCCCAGACACATACTTAGAGTCTCACCCCAAGCAGCTTGAGGCCTAAGACCAAGGAACATACCAATTGGCAAAATCAGAAGATTCATTATGTCTGGGAGGGACAAGCTAAGGTATCAGACAGATGTAGAGATGGGGTGGGAGGCTGTCCTGGTTTGCTTATGATGGAACCTTGTTTCCAACACTTGTGCTCTCCCCACTTGGCCACATAATCTGAGATGGTGGTGAACTGGTACCCAGGTATAAATTAAGGTTTGTGTTCCCTTTGAACTTTGCATAAAAACTGAATTCTCTTGGGGTTTGGTTGAATCATCAAAGCTGAACATCTTGATATGTTACTACCAAGGATGTTTGCTTTGGGTATCCTTTTGCTTCTGGTGACATGTTTATTAAATGAATGTGTACACAGTTAAGAAAAACCAATAAAATGATTCTTAACTATATTCTTCTATACTCATAGATAAGTGTCTTATCCAGTAATCATCAGAGAGGCTTCTTCTGACAGAAGATAAGGACAGATTCAAAGACCCATAGCTAGACATTATGTGAAGAGAGAGTCTAAATTGGATATCTCCATCAAATTCCTTCCATCAGAGCGTAGAGAATCAAGTTGAAGAAGAAACCAAAAGATTGTAAATCCAGAGGTGTTGGAGCACACCAGGAGAACAAGGGACCCTGAACCAAGTAATCAGAGTGCATATGAACTAACAGAGACTTAAATACCAAGCACAGGGGCTATTTAGATCTGCAACAGGTTCTCCATGCATGCATTATAGTTATTATCTTAGTATTTTCATGGGATTCTGACTGTGAGAACAAGTGAATCTCTGACTCTTGTTCTTGCTCTTAAGTTTCTTTTTCCCCTCCTGTGTTGTTGTGTACAGTATGATAGATTTTGCTTGAACTTATTATATTTTATTTTGTCATGTTTGGTTGGTATCTCCTAGAAGACTGTTCTTTTCTAATTATAGACAGAACGAGAATAAATCTGGAGAGGAGGGGAGGTGGGGAAGAACTGGGAGAAAAAGGGGATGGGAAACTATAGTCAGAATTCATTGGATGAGAAAATAATCTATTTTAAATAAAAGAAAATGTAAAAAGATATGTAATTTGAAAAAAAATCTTGATATTTGGCCCTCTCAAAGTAAGATATGGCAAGGATTTACCCAAATTTCTCTTTCTTTCTTTCTGTGTTAGCTTTGCTTCCTTGATACTAACTAAAACATATTAGCAGGGTATTTGGGAATGACCAAAGGGAAGAGGACTTTAATACTCCCCATGTTTTCTATTAATGAAAATATGGTCCTAGAAGCCTTCTAAGCAGGCAGACAGGTCCTCTAATTTCATCAGCTAGAACTGGATTAAAGGTCCACCACAGATGATTAATAAAAGTAGACTATAATTAACCTGAGAGTTTCAGACAGGCTCTATTCCTAATGGGGTTGACAATTTTCTACCTTGTCATATGACAAATGAGAGATACATGAACAAAGAGGATGTTTTACAGTTTACCACTGTGGGAAAGTCACAGAAAAACGAGCTTAAAGCAGTTGGTCACCTTATATAAACGTAGGCTTACAATGATGAATGCTTGCTCTGTTCATTATCTTCATTTCTATATAGTTTGTGATCCCTTAAAAGGTAATGATACCACCTATAGTAGGCATCTAGCTGATCTCACCTCAATTAACCTAACCAAAACAAGTCCCAATGGTATGCTACCTAAAAAGCTGTCTGCGGTGGTGCCCATCCCTGTTCTTGGAAGATGTAAAAAAGATGATCCCTAAAGTTTGCTATTAACTAGTCTTGGCAAAAGGATGCATGATCTACTTGTTTATCAAGAGACCTTGTCTTCAAAAGGTCATATATGGTACACATGTAGGAAAAGATCCATACACATAAAATAAAATAAACAACATTTAAAATACTAAAAAGAATAAAGTGGAAACTAATACTGAAGACATCAGATATTAGTCTTGGGTCTCATCAAATACAACAAGCACAAAACACATACACATGGACACAGGAGCACATACATTTGCACATGTACAATGGTAAACACCTTCTTAATTCCTAGTAGAACAAAAACAAGCCACAGTCATCTTGCCAATTTCTTAACGTTTCTTAGCTTCATTCGGCCTCAGTACTTCCACCTATAAAATGGACATAGTAATACAGTACTATGCAGTACTATGGGGAGATTTTGATTTTTACACATAAAAGTTAGAAGCAGGACAGACACATAACTGGCACCCAATAAATAATAGAAATGTAATCTGTTATTATTGATTTTAATGTACACTACACTATAGTTGGAGACCGCTTTTAACCATCCAGACCCTAATAATTAGAACTATGATAATTACAGCACTGTTTAACCAATGACTCAGGCATATTCCTAGCTACCTCTTACATCTGAAATTAACCCATTTCTATTAGTCTCTCTATTGCCACGTGGCTGTAGCATTCTATCATTTGATAAATGTCTTTTTTTCCTTGGTGGCTGGCTGGCATTTGCTTGACTCAACCTACTCTATGTACCTCTGTTCAGATTTCACTGGCTTTACTCTTCTAAACCATTAGCCAAAACAGCTTTTTACAACAATCAATTAAAGCAATACATATACAGAATGACATCCCACATCATTATCTCTTTTCTATCTAATTAAAAATTAAAGGGTTTAATTTTAACATAGTAAAATTATGTATGCAAAACAGTTACCAATCAAGAATTATGATTATAATATTTAGTCCATTTACATTTGACAAAATAAGGGAAAAAGTTTATCATCTATCCTATCTTTGTGGGTTTAAAGTTTTATATCTAATTTATCTTTTATCATAACTAAGGAAAACTATCATTATAACTATCTAATCTTCAACTCCATCAAAGACACCAGAAGAATATAATATTACCTAAGTAAACATGAACTGCATTGTAAGCAACATCCAAAGTTTTAGAAATGACAGAGACAACTTGTTGCCTGAACAGACATCTAAAGTTGTTTTGTAACATTGAGGCATCCATTTTCAGCCTATAAGCTGATATAATCTGGCAGACTTTTCGATAAAGTAGGGAAGAATTCCCACAACATCACACATGCATTCATCAATTGAAAAACTTATTCAGAGATAGAGCATACATAGCAGTACATTGAGCACTTGAAAGGTTAAAAAGAAATTATGTAAACTTAAGGAATGTGGTAAGTTAAACAAGTAAACCACAAATTAGGAAAGTATGAAAGTTTGAACCATTAGGTCACACTTGTCCTGCCTGAGTCTAAGACTTACATTTAATGAGTTATTTGAGCTGACTGTGCTTCACATTTATTATATTCTAAAAATAAATACTAATAACAGCTATCTCAAAAGGATTGATCTTAGTGTTAAATAAAAATATGCATAACAATACTAATACATTATATGGGCTATCATTTATTTTCATTTTTATTAAATGCATATGAATTTATGCATCTGAATAACTATTGGATTAGTTTGTAGGAAAGCAACAGCAATTATTAGATTGTCATTTGAGTGTTATTTTGACTGGCATGACCAAAACAGTGTCTCAGAACTACCAATGTGTGTTGAAAAGCAAGAATTGACTATCTAATTAAGTCTGAAGTGTTGCTCCAATAGTTCTGTGTATACACATAAGTTGATTATGATTTCTTTCATTTATGTACTGCCTTTCTTAATATGTCTGACAGGAAAATGATTGGATTTTAATTATTCATTTTAAAATTTATGCCCAGAGTTTCCTAAGCTCTAATTTAGCTGCATTAGTGAGGTGATTGGGTGTTTCTATCCTAGCTAGCCTGATACTGGATTTCACATATTCATCTATGTTATCTATTAATGGACACACTATTTTTTGAAAAGATTTTATTTATTTATTATGTATACAACATTCTGTCTCCATGTATGCCTGCATGCCAGAAGAGGGCACCAGATCTCATTACAGAGGCGGTGAGCCATCATGTGATTACTGGGAATTGAACTCAGGACCTCTGGAAGAGCAGTCCTAACCACTGAGCCATCTCTCCAGCCCCTGGACACACTAATTTTAGGCAAATTTTCAACATATGTGTAAAAGGCATCAAAGTCTGGGGATAAGAATTCACAAGAGAGAGTACCTGAGTATATGTGTGCCCACAACAAAGAGATAGAAAGGAGAGAGAGAGAGACAGAGAGAGAGAGAGAGAGAGAGAGAGAGAGAGAGAGAGAGNAGAGAGGGAAAGGAGAGAAAGGGAGGGAGAGACCGAGAGAGAAAGGAGAGAGAGAGAGAGAGAGAGAGAGAGAGAGAGAGAGAGAGAGAGAGAGAGAGAGAGAGAGAGAGAGAATATTTCCAAAGAGAATGAAAGTAAATATTTACAGTTATGATGGCTTTATAAGGATCAAATTGTCAAGATTCAGACGAACATTGCAAAAATGGCTATTATGTAGCAAACATAGCTGTAGAAACTGAAATACAAAGAGAACAAACACTTTTTTTCAAGTTATAAAGGTTACATAGCTACAAAATCAGTAAATATATGGAGAAGATATTGAACCAGCTCACCCGCCTGACTAATTAACTAGTTAATATTCACATGGTAATATATAATAATTAACTGAGATATGGATTTGAGTGTCTCCAGGAAGAGAAGAACCAGAGGAAAAAAGCTGAATTTGTATACTTAAAGGAAAATGCATGACAATGTCGCCTTGGTCTAACCCAGCAGCTAATCACAATCACCAAAATCTAGTCCATTTCACTGGCTGTGGAACTCAGAAAGCAGAAGATGAAATCCTCAAAGATAGTAACACTGGTCAGGAGGATCCAGGGCCATGTATCTAGTTTTTGATCTACTAAGATCCTAAGAATAGCTGGCATTTCTCATATAACTTAGACTACCCATTTAAGCAGAAAACATTATTCTCTTGTGGGGTTTAAGTTCTCAAGTACAGGGACCATGTCTTTCTTGCTCAATGCTACATTTCAAAACTCTGAAGCAATCACTGATGCATATTTATCATTCAACAAACATGTATTGAAGGAATAAGAACTTGAAGTGGAGAGCAGGCCTTAAGGTTTAACCCCTGACCATAGAGATTTCAAGGGGAAACAGAGCTCTGTGGGCTCCAGAAGCAAGGTAAGCTGCCTGTTAAGATCATTGAATGTTGTGATGTTCCACATATTGAAGAACTTATGCCTCTATCTGCTAGAGAAGAAAAGTTGCCTTCAGTGGTCATAGATGCTTTGTTTCCCAAACGTACATGAAAAAAATATAAATCAACAATTTAATATGCGTCATGTTCTATACATTGAAAATAAATAGTCTCCATCTAAAATTTAACAAGTATTCAGTACATTTCCTTCTTCACGAAGTTGAATGTAATTTGCCCTGTCATTTTTAACATGGTGTTATAAATGAAGTGTGGCCTGTATCAAAATCCCAGAATGCCTGGTAGAGTTATGCTGGAAATATGTAGTTCTCTGACTCTGATTGGTCAGCCTCCATTCATCACTGCTTGCTAAATACTTAGAATGTCATCTCTGCTTAAAATACTTGGCTTACAAAGCCACTTGTGCATATGGTGTTTAATTATGCTGATAGTTTTGAAATCTTGTTGTCATAGCGTTTTGTTCCCTGTACCTTATTTTTTAAATCACATCCCTGATGTTCCCACTTGTCTTCATTCTTTTCATGCCATATCTTGATATTTTTATGATCTCTTTATTTTTCTTTACATTTGCATAATCTGTTATGTACTAAGTTTGAAGTATAAAGCTTAGATATCTCTATACATGCCTGATATTTTGTATATTGAATAATCAAATACATAATTGCATGAAATCCCCAGAACATTTGGTTTCAGATCATCTCATTTTACTGTATCAGAAAGGTTTCGACAGCCTATTCACATGTTTTTTCTTAATTCTGATGTTATCAATGTCTACCAAGATTCTGTTCGGAGCATAAATACCACATAAAGCCTACAATACTTCCCTTTCCTGGGATGAGCTGAGCATGCAGTTTAAAAAATTTTTTCAAATCTTGATCAAAAATATTTTAAACATCAAGGAATCAGTAGAAACTCATAAAATTTTTAAGTGATGAAATTTAGATGAAAAGCTACATAGTGCTTCAATAGAAACATGTTTTCTAGAAACTTCTAAATTACTCTCAGTGTCATTTTAAGAAATAAAATATCTAGAACTTTGTTCTCATTTCAATATGATGCTGCTAAACCATTTGTGAAGGATAGAGTTAATTGGCAAATTGACAGTATCTCACCTAACCTGGGAGGTAACCTTCTGGACATGACTGTGGCAAAGTGTCATGATTACATTAAATGATGTAAAACAGTCTCTTTCAAACGTGGGCAGGATCATTCCCTGAACTTGAGTGAGTCCTGTACTTCATATAAAAGAGAAAGTTAATTAAACACAAATAACCATTAGCCTATACTCTCTGACTATAGATATAATTTGACCAGAAACTTCAAGGTCCTACTGCCTTGAATTTCCCTCCAGGGTGGGCTGTAGCTGGATCTATGAGCTAAAATAAATCCTTTCTCAATTAAGTGAAATTTGCTAGAATATTTTTATCAGAGTAAAAAGAAGGAAAATTAAGACATCAGGAATGTCCATTTTCTTGGGTTTATATTTGCATTGTTTTGCATACAAATATAATATGTAACATTCATAAAAATCCCAATCTCAGACAAAGAATCTCCTTTATTGACACATAAATTTAATTGTTTTCTATTATTATTTCCATGGTTCCTGCATATTATTTAAATTATTAATTAGTCTAGTATAGGCAGTGACAAATTATACGATGTTTCCAGCTAGATTATGAAATATTTTAGTAAATCTTCTCAATTCATCCAGTGACCACTGGCTTTTAGCATCATTATCATTTCATTTTAAGCTCTGTATAAATAAAAAAGTAATTATAAGAAGATAAGGCAACGACTGAAACCTAAAAGACTTAAGAAAGAATTTTATAGTAAATGGCATCATAACTATTAGTATATTTCATACATAACAGCAAGAAAAAAATGATAAGAAAGACTAGTTCTAGATTCTAAAGAATTTAAAGATTTTAATGATATATTATTGCATATGGTATGTGTGAAAAACATTTAAACAAGTTCTGAAAAAGGCTTCAAGAATAATTGGATCTAGGACTGTAACTCAATTAATAAAAACCCAGAGACAGAAATCGAGGTTCATCCTGAAGGTCAAAAACACAAAACAGTCAGCCATTGGCTCTTCTACCTCAGGCTGAAATGGTGATCCTTCCTCCAGGAATCTCAGAATAAGACTATGTCTGAGAGCTGTCTCCTCCTGTCTTATATTCCTCTCTAGTGTTGGGATTAAAGGCATGCACTACTACCCACACAGTTTCTATGTCAAACTAACATGGCTACTGGTATTAAAGGTGTGTGCCCCCACTGCCTGGTCTGTAAGGCTAATATGTACAGTTGTTTTAGTCTCTGAACTTCAGGTAAGATTTATTCATTAAAATACAAATGAAATATCACTACATAGGTCACTGTGGTGATTTTTTTTTCTGTTCACTCTTAATCCTTTTGCTATCCTGATTTCTATGTTATTTATTTATTTATTTATTTATTTATTTATTTATTTATTTATTTAAGATTTCTGCCTCCTCCCCCCCCCCCCCCCCC
>NW_026067990.1:1123620-1198050 GCF_014885135.2 Alexandromys fortis
AAGGTCCAAATCAGGAGCAGAAGGAGAGAGAGTATGAGCAAAGAACTCAGTACCACGAGGGGTGCACCCACACACTGAGAAAATGGGGATGTTCTATCGGGAACTCACCAAGGCCAGCTGGCCTGGGTCTGAAAAAGCCTGGGATAAAACCGGACTTGCTAAACCTAGCGGACAATGAGGACTACTGTGAACTCAAGATCAATGGCAATGGGTTTTTGATCCTACTGCACGTACTGGCTTTGTGGGAGCCTAGGCAGTTTGGATGCTCACCTTACTAGACCTGGATGGAGGTGGGTGGTCCTTGGACTTCCCACAGGGCAGGGAACCCTGATTGCTCTTTGGGCTGACAAGGGAGGGGGACTTGATTGGGGGAGGGGGCGGGAAATGGGAGGCGGTGGCGGAGAAGAGACAGAAATCTTTAATAAATTAATAAGTTTTAAAAAAGTCACAAAGGTCAAAAAATATTGTATTCTTAGGTGAGAATTTTTCACTTTCCTGATTTTGTCACCAAACAGAAAAGCAGCAAATTTGGGTGATGGCAATATTCTATAGATAATCATTATGGTCTGAATTTGTGCTCTAATATTAAATAATGATCCTACTAAGCTAGCACTGAACAGATTATTGTCTTCTGTTCTACAATGACTATATTAAATCTTTACCAATACTGAAAAACTTCTTCCATCCCAAATCTATTTACATGATTCTGAGCATAAGACTTTACTTGATAAATACATACCAGTGTCCATAGACATTTTTATTTCATTTCTTGCAGGTAGATTTGAAGAAGCATACCTTCTTCAACCTTTCTTCATATTGTATTGATTATTCCAAACTCTCCTCTCTTTCCGTTAATTATTATATTGCAATCTTTTCCCCTTTACTGAGCTATTTCACCTGCTAAGATATGAAATATCTTAGTCATTACTTCTCTAAAGAGACACCATGGCCACAGCATCTCTTTTAAGAAAAAGCATTAAGTTGTGGATTTGCTTACAGTTTCAGAGACTTAGTCCAGTATTTTCATGGCAGTAAACATAGTGGAAAGCAGGGCAGGCATGCTGCTGGAGATGTAGCTGAGAGCTATATCTAGATCCACAGATAGAAAGAGAGAGAGAGAGAGAGAGAGAGAGAGAGAGAGAGAGAGAGAGAGAGAGACTCACTGCTTACTGAAATAATACTTTCTAAATATCTTCATACCAATATTATATTTCTTATTAATAATTTTAGTTTTTATATATACCTCTGTTACTCAGAAACACATTACTAAGTTGATTTACAATGTTTCCTGACGTCTACTAACTTGACTTTAGGTCTGTATTAAGTCTTCTTTATTTTGTTATTTGGCATTTATTTAATTCTTTAATTTATTTTACCTTTTTAAAACAACCTTTTTTATTTTACAAGACAATTCCAATTCCATCTCTTTTCCTTCCTCCCACTTACCCCAACGTCCCTCCAACCTATCTCCTTCCATTCTTCAAAGGTGATGAGGCCTCCCATGTAGAGTCAACAAAGTCTTACTTGAGGCAGTATCAAGTTCCTCCTCCCTCTATCTAAGATGAGAAAGGCATGGAATAGACTCCAAAATGTCATTTCATGCACGTCTGATAAATACGGGTTCCACTGCTAGTGGCCCGCCCTCAAACTACCCAAACCACATAACTGTCAGCCACATTCAGAGGGCCTAGTTTGGTTCTATGCATTTTGTCCTGCTGTCAGTTCTGAGTCAGTGAGATCCAATTAAATTAGGTCAGCAGTTTTGGTGGCTTTCCCCATTATGATCTTGACCCCTTTGCTCACGTACTCTCTTCTCTCTCTACAACTGCACTCTAGGAGCTCGGCCCCGTGCTTAGTTCTGGATCTTTTCATTTGCTTCCATCAGTTACTGGATGAAGGTTCTATGATACCAGTTAAGGTAATGATCAATCTTCTTATAGGGGAAGGGCAGTTAAGGCCTCTCCATTATTGTTTAGATTCTTAACAATCTGGGACATCCTTGTGTGTTCCTGGGAATTTCTCTAGTACCAGATTTCTTGCTAAACCCATAATGGCTCCCTCGATCAAGATATCTCATTACATGCTCTCCTTTCCTGTCCCTGCAAGACTCGAACTTCCCAATACCCAGCCTCTTATCCCCTTCCCACTCCATCTCCCAATTTACTCAGGAAATCTTGTTTATTTCCCCTTCCCAGGGGGAATCCATGTATGTCTTTCTAAGGGTCCTACTGACTTCTCTGAGGTTGTAAACTGTAGGCTGGTTATGTTTTGTGAATCACTACATACCATATTTTACTTTTTAACTCTGGGTTATTTCACTCAGGATGTTTTTTTTTTTATGTTTTAGTTCCATGCATTTGCCTGCAAATTTTAAGATGTCATTGTTTTTATTGTTGAATAATACTCCATTGTGTAAATATGCTACATGTTTTTTATCTATTCTTTAGTTGAGGGACATCTCAATTTTTTTTCCGGGTTCTGGCTATTATGAATAATGCTGCTTTAAATATAGTTGAGAAAATGTCCTTTTGGTATGAATGTGCATCCTTTGGGTATATGCCAAAGAGTGATATTACTGGTTCTTGAGGTAGATTGATTCCCAATTTTCTGAGAAACCATTATACTGATTTCCAAAGTGGCTGTACAAATTTGCACTCCCACTAGCAATGGAGGAGTGTTACCCTTCTTACTTCACATCTTCTCCAGCATAAGATGTCATTAGTGTTTTTCATCTTAGCCATTCTGACAGGGATAAGATAGCATTGTTTTGTTTTGCATTTCCCCAATGGCTAAGGATGTTGAGCAATTCTTTAAGTGCCTTCAGGGTATTAAGTCTCAAAATCTACAGTGAAACTCTTATCCAATGATTATAACTATATTTTTTAAGAAGCACATCAAATCTATTTTCTGTAGTCTTTTTTTTACTTCTTGTTGCAGTTGTGCATGGCATACAACATGACAGCCAAACAAATCAGTTCTGCTTATATTTCTCTTTTGCAAAATAAATAATACTCATTTGACATTTGTACTCTATAAATGTTGCTCTTTTACCGTGACAGCTATAGCTGAATTATCAACCGACAGCTACATAGATGGCTTTCTGTCTTACTCATTATGTATTTAAAATTAGAAAATACTAGCCCACAATTATAGGGTGCTAGTAATAGTGGCAATATTTGATGTCTCTTTCAGATGGATTGTGATATTAAGATAAAATGAGGACCCAGAATTAATGGAGAGATGCATTATATCATCATCAATAAAAACTATCATCAGTGCATCATTAGATTTGATGGTGACACTCAACAGCTGGGAGGTTGGATATTTCAACTTGAAAGATGTCAGAGATAGATTCCAATTCTAATCTCTGATTTCATTAAGCTCTGAAAAATATTCTACACTTTCCATTCCAGCATTTAAATGTGAGTTTTAACTGAGTTTAATGATACTGCCATCGGTTTCTTTCTCTTACAAATGAAGAAGATCTTTAGATATGGAAAAGAGCCAAGTTCTTGGCAGTCTTTCTGAAAGTCATTTGCTCTTAAGACATTTTGATAGCTTATCCACAGCATTATAAATGATCATGTTCTGTCCATAAAATTATAGGTTTAATCTGTTCAAAGTACTGAACATATCAATATTTTGTTGCCAAGTTAAGACTAAAACTCCTATATTCATAATTCCCCTTAAGAGTGAGTATACTTCACCAAGAAAAAGATTAGTTTCTTTTTCTTTTTAACCATTTCCATAGATTGAATGTAAACACAGGAAATCAATAGCCCTTTTTTGTTTAGGTACATAATTTTAGTCCATTAAGTTCAGGGCCTAGAAATATGTAGCACATAAATGTAGAAAGCTATTTTACACTTTGATGTTCAATAGTGAAAATTTGAAAGAAATGTATATTCATGTGTGATATAGTCTTCTAGTTTGAGTGTAATTGCACATTTTTTTTTTGCTCATCAAATGTTTACTGGATTGTATTAACTTGTTTAGTTTATTGTTTTTTATTAATTGATCAAGGATGAACCAAAAAAGCTTTCACACATTCTCATTAAATTATCTTGTAAAACTTTGTATTAGATGTAGAAAGTAAAATAGTTTAGTACTAGTTTATCAGTCTCCCTCATTGCTATAATCACATACTTTATGTTAATTTTTATAGATTTGGATTTTTCAGTTTTAGATTCAATTCTCAGACTACATTTTGTTTATTTTTCACTTTACATATCAACCACAGTTCCCCCACTACTCCCGCTAATCTCTCTTCCCTCTCAGACTGGAATCTTAGGGTTCTGTTGAGTGGTTGCCTATGGATTTAAGCATTTGCTTCCATCAGTTACTGGATGAAGGCTCTATGATGCCAATTAGGGTAGTCACCAATTTGATTACATGGTCATGTGAGTTCAGGACCCCTCTCCATTATTGCTAGGAATCTAAGCTGGGTTCTTCCTTGTGGGTTCCTGGGAGGTTCCCTGGCACCAGATTTCTCACTTACCCCATAACGGCCACTTCTATCAAGATACTTAAATTATTACTTTCCTCCTTGGCCCTGCCTCCAACTAGACCATCCCAATCACTCATGTTCCAATCCCCCATCCCATCTGGTCTAACCCACCCTCAGTTGGCCCAGGATATCTCATATATTTCCTCTTCCTAGAGCAACCCATGCGTGTATCTCTCTTAGGGTCTTCTTTATTACCTTACTTCTCTGGGACTTTATATTGTAGCCAGGTTATTATTTGCTTTATATCTAATATCCCCTTATGAATGAGTACATACTGTTTTTGTCTTTCTGGGATTGAGTTAAATCATTCAGGATAATTTTTTCTAGTTGCATCTATTTGCCTGCAAATTTCATGTTATCACTGTTTTTTTACAGCTAAATAATATTCCATTGCATAAATATACCACATTTTCTTCAGCTAGTCTTCAGTTGAGGGTAATCTAGGTTGTTTCCAGGTTCTGGCTACTAAAAATAATGCTTCTATGAGCATAATTGAGCAAGAGTCCTAAGGTATGATTGAGCTTCCTTTAGGTAAAGGCTGAAGAGTGGTATGGTTCTGTCTTGAGGTAGATTGATTCCAATTGTCTGAGAAACTGCCATAGTGATTCCCAAAATGTTGTCTTCACTTTATATTCTCTGCAGCATAAGCTGTTATCAGTGTTTTTGATCTTAGCCATTCTGACAGGTGTAAGATGTTATCTCAGAGTTGTTTTGAGCAATTCCTTAAATGACTTTCTAACATTTGAAATTTTTCTATTGTGAATTCTCTGTTTAGAACTGCACAAGATTTTTATTAGATTATTTAGTATTTTGATCTGTAATTTCTTGAGTTCTTTGTATACTTTGGAGATCAGCCTTCTGCTATGGGAAATCATACAGCCAAAATCTTATAAGTTAACTGTCCCCTGGGGCGTGGCCTCTTATAACATTTATGCCAATGTAAAGGATGCATCTGGCCTCTTTTCCAGCTGTGGGATTTGATTTCTGTTTTCCATTCCAGCAGAGAATTCTGATTTGGGAGTCTACCCCTAAATACACAACCATCTATTGTTCTCAATTCTCAGCTAGTGAGGGATGTCTTTTAAGCATCGTTTTTCATCTGGTGTCCATGTAGATTCGGACTCCATGCCTACCGGGTGGAACGCCGAAAGGCCTAGACGGCACAAGGCCCAGAAATTCTCTCAACCCTGCCTACTTGGTTTGCTTTTACCTAAGTGACTTTTTGTAGAACCCCTGCCACAACAGAGCTGACTGCATGCAACAAGTGGAAAATTTCCCAAGTGCTTGTGTGACTGCTGCATTCCCTGGTGCGATTCCCTGGCATGGTTCTTTGCCATGTGGTGACTTCTGCAGCTTGCAGTTTGTGCTCCCTGACCATGAGTAAAATTTCTTACTCTGTGTATGGAATTTATTTAATTTCTTTTAATTTGTCAAGCAAAACATATTTCTCAGTATTTAACCAGTACCAAGGTGTGAAACTAAAGTGTCTCAGTACCGTTCCTGTCACCACTGTGACTCTAACTACAACATCTGCTGGACAACAAAGATTATTACCCATAACACAATTTACCAGATCTCATAACAAGTAATTAATAAATCAATATGGCAGATTACATTAATATTAGAAATTTTAGTAAGTTTTTTGTTAATACAATGGATTGTATTCGGAGAGGCTTATATGGTTATGGTGATACTTCAATTTATTGGAAATTGGGACTCGTTTTTTTTATTCATATTCTATCATTAAGAAAGAATGTGGCACTTTAGGAATGATACAGTCTTTATAGACTAATAATGAACAGCTAGTTGTCAGAAATAATGCCATCAAAAATCAAAAGTTACCTGAAAAAATTTAATACTATTGAAAAGGGTAAGATTAATTTGACAGACAAAATTGAATCCATATCTATGGGTACTGAGAAGTTATCTGAAAGAATTCATACTGTTGAATTTGGCAATCAAAATTTGTTAAAAAATTATGATAGGATAGCAGATAGAGTATCTCTCCAGGATGACAATCTGCACACTATCTAAATTATGTCCAGGAATGAGGTATTATCTTTTAAGGAAAACTTCAGACCATGGAATCACAAGTACATAATGAGGACCAGAGGCTAGGTGCCTCAATGAAATCACTAGAAATATATACAGGCCAGGACATTCAGGCTTTATAAAAGACAAAAATAAAAAGATTTGAAATAATTGAAGAAATTATTAGGGCAGATGAACAGGGAAAGAAGGCACAAGGACAGGATTCATCATCACCAGTAGCTATCAGAGATGACTTACCCAGGGTTTTAGCTTCCTACCTTGTTGTCTACTCTGACAAAGCATCAAGTTCTAAATGCCCAAAAGGATCCAAAGAAGATAGATGGATACCTATAGGAATGAATAATATAAAAGAAATTAAGCAAGCTGTTTTATCTTATGGCTTGCATTCTGCATTTATCAGGGAGATAATAAAGACATGGTCTTATATCATCAAAAACAAGACCACATGACTGGCTTCAGTAAGAATCTCTGGCTTTTGAAATGCCAACTTAGAATGCAAAAATATTCTTGGGCCTTTAAATGTTAGATCAATATCTATGGATGTGTAGATCCTGCATGCAATGAACATTGAGACATTTGACTATAATATTGAATCTTGGGTAGGAGAAGCAATTTCCAAAGGAATGAGTAGACATCAAAAAGCCAAATGTTTTAATTATGGTAGAATAGGACATCTGAGAAGGGATTGTAGACAAGGAATTCCTAGGAATTAATATCTGCCCTGGGAATGGCAAACATAAGAAGACTCAGCCTTCAGGTATATGTAGAAAGTGTGGCAAAGGTCGACATTGGACCAATGAATGCAAATCAACAAAAGACAGACAAGGCAACCTGATACCACTGGGAAACTCCCTGAGGGGCCTCTTACAAGCCCACAATCCCCAAGTGTTCTAGTCATTCCCAGCACTATAGAGGACATATCTAACCAGGAAAATTGAAAAATCCAGATCCTTCTGTAAAAGATCATGATGACATAAACATGGAGGATAAATCAAAATAGGAAACATATATTCTGGCAGACTTCTATAAGTGATCAAAGACAAAATCTAAGACTGAAAGCAAAAGTCACAAATGATCCCACACCAGTTTGGAATTATGATTAATAAAAGGGTTATTTATTTAAAGAGAAAACTTAGAGATCACTGTCCTAGACAACAACCCTCTGTGCAAACAGGAACAGAGTCTAGCAGCTGGAAGCAAAAGCCAAAATCAAGAGAGCAAGAGCAGGGCTACCACTACTTTTTAAGGCAAAAGAGATCACAAGCTAGTGGGCTGGTATATTAAAGGCTATTGCCTGAAGGAGGGGAAGTAGCTCCTGCAGTATGAATGTGTATAAATGGTGTTGCAATTTTGGTTTGATAGACCCAGGTGTGGATGTGAGTATCATTACTCCAGAATCTTGGAGTCCAAATAGGTCTCAGTATCTGTGCTACTTGATTTCTATTTAGGAAGTTGCTTCCTGTGCCAGTGTGTTCAAGGTCATTTCTTAAATTCTGTTGTGGGATTTTATTCTGTCAATAGTTTTGGACTACCACCTTAGGGTGTGGCACCTGTGAGCATAAATGATCTCTTATAAGGGAAGAAAAGTGGGTTCTTTCACTCACTTGTGTGGTAGTCAGAGATTGGGTCACTGCATATGTTGACCCCAAGTCAAAATAAAAGACCAAGGAAGCTGTGTATATTGTTGTTATTCCTAAATGTTTCCTAATAAATCTCTGTTATCTATTTATTCAGGCTTTATGGATTCATGTAATAGTGCCTGCAACTTTTTATTCTGTCAGGTTTGATATAACTAGATTCATGTATGGGTCTTTGATCCACTTAGGCTTCAGTTTAGTACATAGCAATAAATTTGGATCTATTTATATTATTCTACTTGGAGATATCCAGTTATGCCAGTACCATTGGTTGAAGATGCTTTCTTTTTTTTGTGTTGTACAATTTTGGCTTCTTTGTCAAATATCAGGTGCTCATAGATGTGTGGATTAATGTCAGGATCTTCGATTTACTTCTGTTAATCCCCATGTCTGTTTTTATGCAATACCCAGCAGTTTTTATTTTTTTAGCTCTATAGTACAGCTTGAAGGTGGGGATGGTGATGCCTTTGGAAGTTCCTTTATTGTACAGGATTGCTTTAGATATCCTGCATTTTTTGTTTTTCCACGTGAAGTTGAAATTTTTCTTTTGAGGTCTCTGGAGAATTGTGTTGGAATTTTGATGGGAATGGCTTTGAATCTGTAGACTGATTTTGGTAACATTACCATTTTTACTATGTTGATCCTACCTACCCAAGATCGTGGGAGATCTTTCCTTTTTCTAATAACTTTTTCAATCTCTTTCTTTAACGTTCTTGTCATTCAGGTATTTCACTTGTTTGGTTAGAGTAACCCCAAGGTATTTTATATTATTTGTGCCTATTATAAAGGGTGATGTTTCTCTGATTTCTTTCCCAGCATTATTATCATTTGTATATAGGAGGTCTACTGATTATTTTTTAGTTAATCTTGTATCCTGTCACATTACTGAAGGGGTTTTATTAGTTGTAGGGGTTCACCTAGTAGAATTATTTGGGTCATTTATATATACTATCATATCATGCCATATCAGTGGAATCAATTTGTTTCTCTCTAATTTGATGTTTTCTCTCAGTTTGAATTACATTATTTTTTATGTTTATTTATGTTCATTTTATCACTCATCTCTCCAAGTCCTGTATCATGGAGGGGAGTTGGATTTTATAACAGGGCTTTTCAGCATCTCATGAGATGACCATGTGTTTTTTTTTTTTCAGTTTGTTTATATGGACGGTTACATTGACTGATTTTCATTTGTTGAACCATCCCTGCATCTCTGAGATGAAGCCTACTTGACAATATTGGATGATTTTTTTGACATGTTCTTGGAATAGGTTTGCCAGTATATTATTGAGTATATATGCATCATTGTTCATGAGGGAAATTGGACTCTCATTCTCTTTTTTTTTTTTTTTTTTGTTTTGTCTTTGTATAGTCTGGGTATCAGCATATCTTTAGCCTCATAAAAAGAGTTTGGCAATGTTCCTTCTGTTTCTATTGTATGGAACAATTTGAGGGGTATTTGTATTAGCTCTTCTAATACTGAGAGAATCCTGCATTGAAACTATCTGGCCCTAGGGATTTGTTGTTTTTGTTGTTGTTGCTGCTGTTGTTGAGAGATTTTTAATGACTACTTGCTTCTTTTTCCTTTGGGATTATAACCCTATTTAAATTGTTTATCTGGTCTTGATTTAATTTTGGCATGTAGTATCTATGAAGAAAATTGTCTATGCCTTTTAGATTTTCCAATTATACTAAATAGAGTTTTTTGAAATTTGACCTAAAAATTCTCTGAATTTCACCAGTGTATGTCATTATATACCCCTTTCCATTAATAATTTTGTTAATTTGAAATTTCTGATTGTCATTTGGTTAATTTGGATAGGGGTTCATCTATATTTTTTTTAAAGAACCAACTCTTTGTTTTGCTGATTCTTTTTATTATTTTCTTTGTTTCTATTTTATTGATTTCAGCCCTCAATTTAATTATTTCCTGGCATCTACTTCTCCTGGGTGAGTTCTTTCTTTTTTGTTCTAGAGCTTTCAGGTGTGCTGTTAAGTTTCTTCTTGGAGATTTCTCCAATTCTTTAGTAGGCACTTGGTAATATAAACTTGCCTCTTATCGTTGCTTTCATAGTGTCCCATAAGTTTTGGATGTTCTGGATTCATTTTCATTGAATTCTAGAAAGACTTTAATTTCTTTCTTTATGTCTTCCTTTACCCACGCATGATTAGATTGTTATTCTCTTTCCATCTAGTTTGTAGGCTCTCTGTAATTTATGTTGTTTAACTCTAACTTTAAGCCATGGTGATCCAACAAAACTACAAGGGCTAATTCAATTTTTTTTTATCTGTTGAGGTTAGTTTTGTTACCAATTATATGGTCAATTCTTGAGAAGTTTCCATGGGGTGCTGAAAAGAAGATATATTCTTTTGTGTTTGCTTGAAGAGTTCCTTAGATGTCTGTTAAGTCTATTTAAGACATGGCATTTGTTTGTTCCCTTATTTCTCTCTTATGTTTCTGTCTGGAAGACATGTCCAGTAGTGAAAGTGGGGTGTTGAATTAATTACTATTAGTGTGTGGGGATGATGTGTGATTTAGAATTTAATATTTTTTTTACAAATATGGGTACCCGTGTATTCATGGCATAAAAATTCAGAATTGAGACTTCATCTTAATGGATATTTCTTGTGGTAATATAAAATGCCTTTTTCCATATCTTTTACTTAATTTCAGTTTGATGTTTATTCTGCTAGATATTAGGATAGCTACACCAGCTTGTTGTTTAGAACAATTTGATTAAAAGATCTTTTCTCAACCCATTACTCTGAGGTAATGTGTATATTTGAAGTTAAGGTATGTTCCTTGCATCCAGCAGAAAGACGGCTCCTGTTTTCATCTCCATTCTGTTAGCCTGTGTCTTATTATAGGCAGATTGTGTACATTGATATTAAGGGACATCAATGACTAGTGATTATTAATTTCTGTTGTTTCTTTTTGTGGTAGTGGTAGTATATGTCTGATTCCTTTCATTGGTATTTACAATTGTGGGATTATCTATTGCATGTGATTTTATGGGTTGGTGCTACCCAACATCAGGCATGAACCCATGATTCTGAGATTGAGACATTTTGTTGTAAATGTTGCTGATTAATTCAATTTATATTTTTTGAAAATGCCTTGATTTAAAAATTTAAGTCAAAAGTTATGTTACTTTGAAGAAGGGGTTTAGATTTTGTTTCAACAGGAAAGGAGAGGATGTGGGTTCATTCTGTGTAAAGAAAAATAAGGTTTGATTAAGCAAGATCCCCTGAAAGATATATGATAGGAACAGATGACCCAGATGTTCCCACGTTTTATATCACTTCTCTTGCAGTTTCCTCTGACTTTTACATCCAGATCAGCCTCAAGACTTCTTGCTGATTTGATCCAGTCTCACAGAAAATTCCAGTCAGGGTTTGACCATAATACAAATTGTTTTTTGATTTCCTATAAGACTATCAGTGCCCCCATTCAGCAGGAAGTAGCCTAGAAAATTATACTCATATTCCTAAAAAATAGGTTATGAATGTTTGTCTTTGTGTAGTGTGTAGATTACAAGTTGTTATGGATAATGGTCAGGAAAAATCTAACAATGGAAATTAGATTCAGCATCCTTGTTTTGAAAAGCAAAAAAGGGAAATGCTGTGGAATAATGATTTTGTATACTGTAAAGATTTGTCACTTACATTGTTTTAAAAAAAATCACTGATCAGCCATTAGCCAAGCAGGAAGTACAGGCAGAACAACGATACTAGGAGAATTCTTGTAAAGGAAAGCCAGAGACGAAGTTACTAGCCAGACACAGAGGAAGTAAGATGAGAATGCCTCACTGAGAAAAGGCAAAAAGCCCCATGTCTAAACATAGATAAGAATTATGGGTAAATTTGAGTTGTAAGAGATAGTTAGTAATAAAATTATGCAATAGACAAAACAGTTTATAATTAATATATGTTTCTGTGTGTTTATTTGGAACTAAGTGATTGTGGGTCTGGGTGGGACAGAAACTTCCATCTACAGGTTTGAGTTTTTCTTCTAGTTCTTTCTGTAGTGCTGGATTTATGGATAGGTATTGTTTAAATTTGTTTTTTCATGGAATATATTTGTTTTCTTCATATATGGTGATTGAAAATTTTGCTGGGTATAGTATTCAGGGGTGGCATCTGTAGTCTCTTAATGTCTGCATAATGTCTGTACAGGACTTTATGTTTTTCAGAGTCTCCACTGAGAATTTGGGTATTATGCTGATGGATCTGCCTTCATATATTACTTGACCTTTTTCATTTTCAGCTTGTAATAGTCTTTATTCTGTATATTTAGTGCTTTGATTATGTGATAGAGTGACAATTTGGGGTCAGTCTATTTGGTGTTCTGTAATCTTTTGCATCTTCATGACATGTCCTTCCTTTAGGTTTGGAAAGTATTTTTCTATGACTTTGTTTTTATGCCTTTAAGCTGATATTCTTCTCCTTCTTCTATTCCTATTAGTCTAAGATTTGGTCTTTTCACAGTCAGACTTAAAAAAAAATAATAGAAAATTATTTTTACTCTTCATTTTTGTGAATATATTTATCCCAACATAATTTCCTTTTAATACTAATTTGATAGCATATCATAAATTTTATCAGGTTTTGTGGTTTGAATTAATTTCTTTCCAAATATTTTTAAATTCACTATTGATTTTTTTAGTTTAGTTTTATTCATCAATATGGATGCTTGGGATCTGAATGCAGAAAATCATGCTTGTATGAAAAACTTTTTACTTACTGAGTAAATTTCTCAGTCTTTTCAAAAAGGCAATAAATAATTGGAGGTAATGAACAAAATGTGAAAAGGTAAAGCATAACCTATAGAGACATATTATTATGCTTTAAAAATGGAGGTGTAATAATGTGATAAATGTACTATTGTATGCAGTATAAGCATATATTATAAGCATATATATATTATAAGCATATATATATTAATTATAATGTCAGTAAGCCGGAACTAAACTCTATGCATCTCCATGAATTCCTATAAAATTAGAATAGACATACTGAACCCATTGAGCTTTCCACTGGAATTTGCATTTTTACTATCAATTGTATTTTTGTATGCTTATTTACTACAATAATTATGGCAACAGTTAAAGCTTTGGAAGAAGAAGTTTCACTTGGAAATTCAGGTCTGTGAGGTTCTGTAAAAAGGAAAGTGAGTCAGTAACACATGCACAGGAAACTAAACTAGAAGTCTAATTACTACATCTGAACCAGAAGAGAACAGTTTAATTACTGGGTACACAGGTCAGGCCATAGAACTCTAGCACTAGTAAATAAGGAAGTACCTTTGAAAGAATGCAAATGTGCCCAGAAGGTAATGCTCAGAAATAAGTGTCATACAGTGCCTTCTCTTGTAATTCCATAAATTCATATTTAAGTAGGTTTAATTGGAAGACCATTCATTTATTTTGATTCCTTTCTCCATAAAATTTTTATTAACGAAAATGATAGCAGGGGCAAAAGGGGAAGAACATAGGGGAAACTGAAAGGATGAAATAAAGGAGGAAAGTGAGGAAATTATGTTTTAACCAAAATTAAATAAATTAAATATACATCAGGAATTCCACGTGTACGTTAGTTTGTGCTTCCTCATTTTTTTCTCCATTAGTACATAAAAAAACTTATTTTTAAGCAACTTCCTTCTGGATAAAATTATCCTAATCTTGAATAAGGTATTGTGCTATTTTGAATGAAAATGATACACATAAGCACCTATAATTGGTTTCCAATTGGTGGACTATTTAGGAAGGATTAGGAGGTGAAAACTTATTGGAAGATGTGAATCACTTATGTGGGCTTTGAGGTTTCAAAAGCCCATTTCAGGCCTTCTGTCACTCTCAGCCTACTGCTTGCAGATTAGATATAAACTCTCACCACAAGCTCCAGCACAGCTCCAGCACCATGCTTGTCTCGCTATGGTCATTTTCTTTGTCACAAAGGTCATGGACTCACCCTGTGAAACTATAAGCAAGGCTTCTATTGAATGGTTTATTTTATAAATTACTTGATCATGGTTTCTCATCAAAGCAATAAAATAGCAACTGAGACAAGTATATTTGGAAAAGTGAACTGTTTTTGGAGTATGAAGATATAAGATAAAAAAAAAACAGAAGACAGTGGGTCAAATAAAAGATTTTAGTGGGAATGGTTTCAAAGATGTAATACACAGATCCATAGACTTGCCTGAAAATACAAATATATGTAAAATATAAATATGTTATTTGTTTATTGTTTGTGTTACTATCGTACACACACACACACACACACACACACACACACAAAATCAACAGGAACTCCTAAGACAATGTAGAAACTAGACCATGTCTGACATTGCAACTGAAGACCGCACTATTGACTTAAGTGAATTCATTAAAAACATCTGCTGTCACACTACATTCTTCTTTTTCAGTCAATAGCCTTTAAGAGAACAATCCACTTGGACATGGTCTCTTATAGTTTAAAAAACAGCGGGAACTATGCTCCCAGTCTTATGCTTCCAGCTCCCATTCCAACTGCTAGACTCTGTTCTTGTTTGCACTCAGAGGACTATTGTTTAGGATGGTGATCTGTAAGTTTTCCCCTTAAATAAATAACCCTTTTATTATCCTAATTTTGAACTGGTGTGGGATTGTTTTACAACATGAGTTAGCACCCAATATTTGGTTTTAGAATCCCCCGAATCTATTGCCCACCACGATCTCAGAGTTCGCCCAGCTTGGCATGAACCCAACCCTCAGCAGACTGCAACCTTTGCATGGAGCAAGCAGTTCACCATAGTATCTCACACAGTTGCCTTTCTTGCTACGGACCAGCCATATGTCTTTATATTTTCTCTTTACACACCTCAGATTGGCTTCAAGTCCCCATGCACAGTACTGTTTGCCTCCTACCAGGGCACACGACAGACATTTGGGTGAGAAATGGGCTTCCCTGGTCTGAGCCAGCTGTTCTGATTCTTTCTAATGATTTGTTTGCATTTGCTTATTCCATTGTTCTAGAGACATCTGCAGAGCACACATTCTGTGATGTATCTTTTAGCATTTTGCTCTAAACTCAGATTTCAGGCCAGCCATGGGTGAATTTACATGCACTGCTATGCCCCTACTGGGTTGGTTTTGAAGGTATCCCACAACATCTATTGGCAAGTTAAGGTTATTACACCTAATCAGGCTAATTAAACCCAGGTAAGATTTAATATCCTAATTGTATATCATAAGTTGCTAAATTAATATGTAATATTAATATGTCAGATAATCTAACCGTCTCAGCTTTCAATAGCCTCTTTACTTAATCCATGTAAAAGTTTTTACATGACTTATATGATGTCCCTTCTATATTGCTATTTTTGTTTCTGGGAGTTAGTCTTGTACTCAGTATTTTTTTTTTTTTTTTTTTTTTTTTTTTTGTAAAACTATGGTTTGACAATAGGGCTAAGAATGAGGCATTTTTAGAAATGGTACAGTCTTTTCAGGCTGAAACCACACTTCTCAGGCTAAGAGGTTGAAAATCTGAAGAAGGATAAGACCAATTTAACTAACAAAACTTGGTCACCTGATATACTTTTGGAAATGGTACATACTGAGAGTAATTGATTTAGAGGAAGATTTCGCACTCTAGAGAAGAAAACAGCTGATTTGGCACATAAAACCCAATCAATGACAGTGGGTGCTGAAACATTATTTGAGATAATTCACACTGTTGACTGTATTAATTGACCTTGGTCCAATTATGTGACAGATTGATTGAGAGACTGTTTCTCTAAGAAGGTAATATGTATGCTATAAAGATTATGTCCAAGGATGAGACATTATCTCTACTGGACAGACTTCATACCTTGGAATCCTCAATGAAGGCATAAGAACAGATCCCTGGACAGGAGATCTAGATGTTACAAAAAGCAGTGGTAAACAGATTTAAAAAGATATTGAGGAAATTATTGAATTGGATGACCACGAACAAAAGGTAAAAAGGCAAAATTTAACCTCATCGGCACATAAAAATCTCTGGGATACCTTTCCCGAGTTCTGCCTGCCTTTCCAGTAATAACATCAGAAAAAGTATCTGGCTCCAAATACCCTAAGGTTGTCAAGGAATAGACGTGGGAGCCCATACATATGACTCATCTAAAAGGAATTAAACAGATCAATTGTAGCTTATGGACTACATTTGTCCTTTGTTAGGGAAATAGCCAAAATATGGGCTTTCAGCAGCAAAGCCATGCCTCAAGATTAGACTCAGTTAATCTCAGCAGTGTAGAAAATGGACTGCAATTGCTTTGAATGTGCTTTTTAAAAGAGGAAGCAAGAATTTTAGAGCAACAAGAAGAAGCAAAAGGACTTGAGATTTCCTGAGATCGGATTCTAGGTGAAGGACTTTACTCTGATTCTCAGGATCAAGCTCTTTCTGATGAATCACCTTGTCCCTGTGTATCACAGCAGCTTTAAAGGCTTAGCAAAGGATTCAGGAACCAAGAAACATAGCTGAATTATATTCTAGGATTAAACAGGGTCAGAGAGAATATTTTAGTGACTTCTTGCAAAGATTAGCTAGGGCTGTACAAATAGGGGAAACTGACCCAGAAGCTAGACATATAATAATTGAATCTTTGGCTTATGAGAATGCCAACATTGAGTGTAAACAGATCCTTAGACCTTAAAAGGTCAAATCAGCACCCATGGATTAATGGGTCTTGCATATAATGAATAGTGAGACACTTGATTTTGGTACTAAAAGTGTGGGTAGGAGAAGCAATTTCCAATGGTAAAAGAAGACATCAGAATACTAAATGTTTTAATTGTGGTAGAATGGGACATTTGAGAAGGAATTGTAGACAACGTATTCCTAGGAATAATGCCTCTTCTGGGAATAGCAGAAATAGGACTCAGACATCAGGTTTATGTAGGAGGTGTGACAAAGGTCAGCATTAGACCAATGAATGTAGGTCACTGAAAGACAGACAAGGCAACCTGTTACCATTGGGAAATACCGTGGGGGGGGGGCTCTCGCAGGCCCCCATTATGAATGTGGTCCAGTCATTACCAGTTACTGTGGAAAACTTGTCTCTCCAGGAAAATTTAAAAATCTAATGCCTGCTGTAAAAAAGCAATACTGGTCTGAATGATGGGTTAAATGTGGAGTATGAGTCAAAAACTCCAGAACAGAGAAAAATGTATATTTTAGCAGACTTTTATAAATGATCAAAGACAAAAGCTAAGAGTTTGTATAAATGGCATTTTTTACTAAAGGTATATTAGACATGGGTGCGGATGTAAGTATCATTACTCCAGAATCTTGGCATCCAAATTGGCTTCTTCAAGAGGTATATGTTCAATTCCTGAGAATTGGAACACTATCTCCAATAAAACAAAGCACAAGATGGGTTGAATGCGTAGGTCCAGAACGGCAAATGGGGAGACTAAGGCCATATATAACCAATATTGCAGTGAATTTGTGGGGTAATAACTTATTATAATAGTAGAATACCCAGATTAACATTTCTGCAACCTCCAAAACGTATGTCTCTGAGGAAAATATTAGAAGATATTACAGTCAACAGCTACCTGCCATTTAGGCTGTACTAGAATGTCAAGCAATTGATAAACCTTCAGAGTTACCAGCAACCGAACTTTAAAATGGCTAACTGAGAAACCAATATGAATTAAGCAGTGGCCTTTAGCTGAGGAAAAGTTGCAGGCTTTAGAACAACTGGTACAAGAGCAAGTAGATGCTCGACATATAGAAGAATTTACCAGCCCTTGGAATTATCCTGTATTTGTTGTTTAAAAAAAAAAATCTGGAAAATGGAGAATGGTGACAGATCTAAGGGCTATCAACAAAGTTATTCAACCTATGTGCCCTCTATAATCTGGAATTCCTCTGCCTTCTCTGTTACCAAAGGGATGGCCTCTCATAGTTATTGTTTTAAAATATTGTTTCATCATTATACAGGGCAGGGAAACTTGATTGCTCTTTGGGCTAACGAGGGAGGGGGAGGGAAATGGGAGGCAGTGGCGGGGAAGAGTAAGAAATCTTTAATAAATAAATAAAAAAATCATTATACCTTTTAAAGAAAAGAATAGAGAAAAATTTGCCTTCACAGTGACTACTTATAATAATTTTCAGCCTACTAGAAGATATCAATGGACCATCCTCCTACAGAGAATGCTCAATAGCCCCATCCTCTGCCAATAATTTGTCAGCCAGCCATTGGAAATAATATGTAAGCAATTTCCTAAGTCTATAATCTACCATTAAATGAATGGCATTTTGTTATCTGATTCAAATACAGATACTTTAGAAAGGATGTTTGAAGAAGTAAAGAAAGTATTGCCTAAATGCGGATTACAAATTGCTCCTGAAAAGATTCAAAAAGATATTCTGTTAATTACCTAGGTTACAGAATAGGCTTACAGAAAATTTGAACACAAAAGAACAAATTAGGAGAGACTGGTTGTGGACTCTTAATGAGTTTCAAAGATTATTGGGAGACATTTCCAGTCTATGACCAGCTGTTGGGAAAACATCTGATCTAATGATTCATTTAAACAAAACCTTAGATGGTGATAAAGACATGAATAGTCCCAGAGAATTAACAGCTGAATCAGAAAAGGAATTGATGATTGTTGAAGAGAAATTATAGGAGGCACATGTACATACGGTGAATTTAAATCTTAATTGTATTCTAGTCATATTGCCTTCTAGAATTTCTGCTACAAGAATTTTAATTCACAGGGATGATATTATCTTAGAATGGCTCTTTTTGTCATATAAGCCAAATAAAAATTAAAAACTTATGTCAAAAATGTCTCTGAATTAATTATAAAAAATAAATTGTGACTTCAACAATTAGCAGGTATAGACCCAGCAGACATTATAGTGCTTTTTACTGCTGATGAAATGAAAAAGTTATGGGAAAACAATGAACCCTAACAAAGGACTTGTACTAATTTTTTGGGAAAAAAATTATAGCAATTATCCCAATAGCAGTAGACTTAATCATATAAAGACAAATTCTTAGATTTTTCCCCAAATTGTATGTGATGCACCAATAACTGGCACCTGTACATTTTATTTTGCTGTAAATAAAACTGGGAAGGCAGGTTACAAATCAGAAGAATTAAGTAAAGTGGAACAAAGCCCTTATAATTCTGTCTAGAAGGCAGAATTATATACTATTCTTATGGTACTAAGAGACTTTATAGAATCTCTCAATATAGTTACTGATTCACAATATGCAGAAAGAGTTGTCTTACATATTGAAACTGCTGAATTTATACCAGGTGATACAGATTTACTTCATTATTCATCCAGGTACAAGACATAGTTAGGAATAGGCTTTGTCCTATATATATAATGCACATGTGATCCAATAAGGGTCTGTGAAGTTCTCTAGCACAAATTAACTCAGAAATTGATCAATTATTGATTGGAAGTGTGTTGCAGTCCTCTGAATTTTAGAAAAATCATCATGTCAATAGCAAGGTTTTAAAGAAGGAGTTTTCTATTACATGGTGTAACATGAGGGGGCTGCTTGTTGTTGTTTTTTTTTTTGTCCCACCCAGTACCCCCAGCTCTTTAGTCCCAGAGAAAATCACACATAGGTCTCCATAAATTATAAGCTGATTGAACCATTTGCTCTAGCCTCTCACTGGCTAACTCTCACATCTTGATTAACCCATTTTTCTGATCTATGTTAGCCATGTGGCACCAAGCTAAGGAGATTATAAAGAGGTGTCCTACTTGCCCTTTCTATAATCAAACACTGTTGCCTGCAGGGACTAACCCAAAAGGTACTCAGAGTAATAAATTCTGGCAGATGGATGTGTTCCATTTTACGGAATTTGGAAAATTAAAATATATATACCACATCATAGACACATATTCGGGTTTTTAATGGTCAACTCCCTTGAGCTCATAAAAGGATGATTCAGTAATCACATATTTATTGGAAGTTATGGCCATCATGGGTATACCTACACAAATAATGACAGACAATGGTCCAGCATATGTATCTAGGAAAACAAAGTCTTTTGCTTATTATAATATTAAGCATATTAGATGTATATCACATAATCCTATAGGTTAGGCAGTTATAGGAATATCAAATCAAAGTATAAAGAATATGTTAAACAAACAGAAAGCAGTGGAAAATACCCCCAGAAATAGATTAAATAATGTTTTATTAACCTTGAATTTTCTTAATATTAATGTGAAATTGACAACAGCAGCAAAAACACATTTGATAATAGAAAAGTATTCTGAATTAATACAGATGGTTTATTTCAAAGATATGATGATCTCACAATGGAAGTTAGGAGATGTGTTACATTGGGGGAGGGGTTTTGCTCTTGTTTCCACAGGAGAAGAAAAACTATGGATACTATCAAAATTAATAAAGATTTTGTTTGAAAATGAGAAACCTCTTAAAAAAAGAAATGACAGCTCATCCACAATGGTGAGAACCATACAAGTAATAAGGAAAGCATATAGGGTTGTAGCAGGTTTCTGTTCTTCTCTTTGCAGGAAAATCTCCAAAAATTTAAGAGACCCTGGATATTTGAATGCTGAAAGAAGAAAAAATAACTACCCACTAAGGGACATCAAGAAAACAGAATATGTTTTATGAATCCAGGTATTGTTTACACTTACATTTATACACACACACACACACACAAACACACACACACATATGTGTGTGTGTGTTTGGTTTTAGCATTAGACAATGGCTCTGTACTTCTCTAAATTCATGCTTGTTGTTAAAAGGAACATTCAGAGTTTCTGTCTCATATTGGCAGCCATCTGGTAAGGGATAGAAGGAAGACTTTAGGAAAAAAAATACTTTCTTCATTCCTATTTTGTCTATAGCATATTCTTCATTGTATGTATGCTTATATGAATGATGTTTAAGTTTTCCATGATGATCAATAGATTTTTCTACAGATCCTTTTCCTGCAGTAATTTTTGAAGTTTCCAGGAAGAAGATGGGACCCAAGAATAACCACTATACTTAGTTGAGGTGGCATCATGATGTAGACAGCACTACTATAAGACTGTTTTAGGTACCAGCTGCTGAAATGGTGTACCTTCTCAGTCTGGCCAGAACTCCAAATGAGAACATTGGAAAAAAAAAAAAAAACCTATTGACTGCTCAGAAATTGTTTCCAGCTATAGACAGTGATTTTGGAACTTAATGACCACCTAATTTTTTAGGATACCATTAAGAAAACATCATCTCCATGAGATCAGGGAGCAATTCTAGAAAATAACGCCCCCACCTCAAAAAAGTTTGTTCATAGGGTTGGGAACACTGCTTACGGGTTGCTGATTATTACTTGTACTAGATAGAGGGTTAGGGAGAAAACTATGTTTGTTCAAAAAAAAAAAGGGGGGGGATAGTAATAGTGGGTAATAGAGTGAATACTTGTGAGCTATTATTTTGGATAATTTACATTGGCATAGTTTTTGTATATTGATACAAGTTCAAATTATATTTGTTAATTTTGTTTGCATTATTTGTACATATATACAAAGTTATTTTGTCAGATTATATATATGCATGTTTCTATCTCAGTTTAGGATATTTTGTATATTGATGCAACTTTTAGGATATATTTTCCACCTACCTCTGATCAAGATACTTATAGATTGTTTATTTTTGAGGTCATTGTCCTTATTTGTTGCACATTTGTTTACAGATTATTTAATATTCTTACATGAATTTTTACTCTTTAAGTTTTATGAGTATTAATTATTATAGGTCATTAGTTGTTCATGTTTGTTGTACATACAGTCAGATCAGTTTAGGTTTTTTACATACATAGAGATTGTATTCTGTCTAGAAAGGTATTCATCAACTACTTCAAGGATCTTTGGAATATGGCATTTAAATAATTTAGGGTTCTGTTGACATGAGACATGATTGTTTCTGACAGCACCAATCTATTCCCGAGAAAATGTTGAGCACCGAAGACACTCCACTTGGAGCTTGTTTACTTCTTGGAAAAACTGGCCTTTGGGCATGGATTTGACAGTGCCTCAACCACTGACAAATTACATAGTATCTGCAAATGAATAGGAAGGACTGTCAAATCTTGTCAAGACAGAGTAAAACGGTTTTGAAAAAATTTCCTGCCTCTGAAAATGGTTTGTCAGTTACACTAGGTCTTAGCCAAAGTTGGTTGTGCTTCAATGCTGCAATATGAGACTTTGGGTGACTTCTCAGGTGACTTGTCTCCATCATATAGCTACTTGATTGTACTTCCTGCCTGCTCAAGTAATATTATCTCACTTCTCAGGCCTTCGATGGGGTTGATGATTAGATAATCATAGTTACTGTACCCTTATGGTCTAGCCAAGCCATTTCCTATACAAGACTTAGACTCCATAGGATAGAATGTTTTTTTTTAAACATTTAGCATATGTTCCTTGCTTAATATTGTGTATGCTGGATATAATTCTAATTATACTTGATATATCTTCCTAGTGTATATAATATTGTATTGGGTTTGAAACTCTCTTATTTAAACAAAAGGGAGGTGCTGTGGGAGCACATTCTGATCCTTCAGCCAATAGCCTTTAATACACCAGCCCACTTATAGTTTAAAAAGCAGCGGGAACCGTGTGCCCGCTCTTCTCTTGCTTCTGGCTCGTGTTTGGGCTTCTAGACTCTATTCCTGTTTGCTCTCAGAGGACTATTGTTTAGGACAGTGATCTGTAAGTTTTCCCCTTAAATAAATAACTCTTGAATTATCCTCATTTTAAACTGGTGTGGGATTGTTTTACAGTATCAGACATGGCTCAATGAAACATCACTTGGCAAGTTTAAAATACCAAAGAGTATTTTTCATTAAAATACACACACACACACACACACACAAAACATACACATACCTGTCTGACACAATGTATTTAGTCAATGAAAGATAATAAATATTAGTTTTAAAACTTACACACTGATTGGACTCTTGTTTGTTAAAGCAAACATAAATTTATGATGTTAGATAACTCCAGCAATAGTATTAGAGTTTTAGGAATAAAATAAGTTAAGTGAAGATATAACTAAGCACTCTTTTCAACTATTGCTTTCTTCTCACAATTTTGCTTTTGTTAAACTCTGTTCTATTTTTCTATTTAAATTGCACAGAATATGATGTTCTGTCAAATGCTTTTAAAATAATATAGGATTTCTTTAATTTCATATTTTTCATTCAATAATGTTCTCGTTCTGCCAGAACAATGAAATGCCAGATTTTTCCTGCTTTCTTAGCAGTGTGAAGGATTAAATACATGCAATACTTGAATAGAAAGTGAACTGTAAAGAAATTTTTTGTAAAAATATCCAACATCCTTATTTCCTGTATCATGCTGTGTTTTAGGAACATAGAATTTGCTTTAAAAGATTTGAGTGTTTCTCTAGACCTGCAACTTCTTATCCAAAACCTGTTTTTAACTATGAACATGTGGGTGTACACACAATCCCCAGAAGAGGGGACTCTGCCATAGTCAACCACAATAGACAATAGGCACTTATACTACCTTCAAGGGTTCGTGGTACACTTCACATCTTCAAATAGTGACCTAACAAACTGGAGAGTGGCCAAGTGGGAAATGGTGAAATGAAGGTGATGGACATCTAGTAATTAAAGAAGGGAAAGGGAGAGCTTGCACCAAGAAGTACCAAGAAAGCCAAAGACTCCTGCTGAGGTTAAATATTTGAGAGCAAAAATAACTCAGCTTGAGGTCAAGGATGGTGATGAGCTATTTTGTAGAGCCTCCTTCTCCTTATAAACATCACTTTTGTTTCATGATTTTATTTTTATTTTCATTTCATTTCTATTTTCTGTTCCTTCCCATCTCATCCTCTGTTAGCACTGTACTTTATATAGTTTCTCTATGCTTTGTGAGTCAGTTTCAACTTTGATCTTTAGAAGTAGGCCCAATGTAACATTGTTGGGTGATGGAAAATCAAACTCAGCTTATCAATGACATTTCTCTGAAATTCCAAATGACCTCCAAGACATCTAAGATGTATGACTCAATACACTGTGTGAAAATATTGAAGAAGTGTTTACTGAGTCTTCTAAAAATGCTTGAGTTCTCAGTGCCCTGAACCTTGCCCCTGCGCAGATCAATTGTCAGATGGAAACAAAGTGTTACAATTTTCTGACATGCTCCCCTTACTGGAAAAGAGATGTCAGTCGATATTCTAGTATAAGAACCTAGAGCTCCTAAATCATAATTCCTTTGTTCTGTTCCTGTTTCAAATAATTTTTCCTTGATGGTGTCCTAAGATGCATCTTTTTTTCCCATCTGGACCTCCATATTCTAATATAAATTAAGAAACGTGTCAGGGGAAAAAAGCAAGTTTCAATTCCTTTGGCAATTACCTCTAATTTAAAAGGGTCACTGAGTTAAGAAAGATTCTAAGAATAAACCTCAAGTTGTCAAGAATATCACTGGACTTGGTCAACACTGTATCATGTCATGGTGAGTAAACCAGGCCATTAAGAACACTGGATTTGGAGTCAAAAATTTCTAAATCCAGTGACCATCTTTACAAACATTCTTTTATTACATAGTATACTGAAATCTCATTTTCTTTTCCCAAAGAATGCAAACTGTATAGTTACTTGTCTTATTGCTGTGACCAAATACCCTCAAAATCAGCTTAAAGAGGAAAGGTTTATTTTCATTTACAATTGAGAATACAGTCTACCATGATGGTATGGTGGTCTGGTGGCAGGAGCAGAGAGTAATTTATTGAATCCTCAACCAAGAAGGAGATAAATAGAAATGCTAGTGATTGACTCATCTTTTTTTTTTTTTTTCTGAATCCAGGGCCACCACCTAGATAATAATGCTACCTGCAGTCAGGATGGGTCTTCCCACCTCAATTATCCTGATCTAAATAGTCATCAAAAAATGTGCTCAAAACTTTGTTTCCTTGGTGACTATCAGGCATCAAGTTGACAATTAGTAACCATCACACCTACCTTTTGTGAACTCTGTAAATAATACAGCAGTTAATTCCTACAATGTTTAAAAAATATTGCAATTTTCATGTAATCCCCCAGCACTTATAGCAACCTTTCTTCTTATAATCCCATACAAATAAACAGGAAAAAAAACCTTCTACAGGCAGAATACCTGGGAATTGTTTGTACACAAAATAGATTTTTTTTTACATAATATATCCTGATAATGTTTCCCCTCCCTTCATTCCTCCCAGTTCTTCCCCACCTTCCCTTCTGTCAGGATCTACAGCCCTTTTTTTGCCTGTCATTAGAAAGCAAATATGTATAAAGAACAATAATATAACATAAGATATAATATCTAAAAATTTCACATCACTGAAATAGGACAAAACAAAAAACAGAAGGAAAAAAGTCCAAGAAAAGGCACACAAAACAGATATAGGCACAGGAACTCACTTGATTGCATACTAAGGAATCCCATTAAAACCTTAAATTGGAAGTCATAATATATACACACAGAGCCCATAGAGTTAATGAGAGAAAAATATAAAATGTATAACTGGTATGGAAGAATTGTATGTATCCTGTCAAACATGTTTTAAATAAATGCCAATTGGCCAGGCAGGAGGTATAGGTGGGTAAACCAGATAGGAAGTAGAACAGGAGAATCCTGGGAAGGAGAAAGTCAATTCCTCACAGTCTAGCCCAGACTACCAAAGAAGCAACATGTGAGCTGTCCAGCTAGAAAAAGGTACTGAGGCATTTGGCTAGCATAGATAAGAACAATGGGTTAATAAGTGATAAGAGGTAATAAGAAGCCTGAGCTAATGGGCCAATTAGTTTATAACCTATTGGAGACTTATGTGTGATTTTCTTTGGGGCTTTCTGGCTGTGGTGTACTGGGCGGGATGGAAATCCCCACAGCTGGTCCTCATGTTACAGTATAACAAAATAAAAATTAGAAAGAAGATTAAAATTTATAACAAAAATAATGACATGACATTATGAGATAAGAAACCACCAAAGATGCTACTGAGTTCATTTTCTGTTAGCCATCTATTGCTGGGCATGCAACCTATCTTTAGGGTTAGTTTCTTTCCTCAGTAAGACTCTTTCTGAGAAAACCAACTTTTCATTTGCAAGTGATTATTAATTGGAGATTGATTCTGCATTTGTGATAGAAGCTTGTGTCTACTTCTCCTTTCAGCTCTCAGATGCCATCTGGTGCAGATCCCTGTAGATCCTGTGCTTGCTGCCTCCGTTTCTGCGCGTTCATAGGTTTGTTTATCCTGTTGTATTTAGAAGACATTGCATCTTTTATGTCCTTCATTCCCTCTTATACTTTACTGCCTTTTTCACAACATTTCAATTATGGTACTTTCTAAGATGTGTTCAAACCTTGACTTGTACTATTGTAAACACCAAACAAGCACAGAGTGTATGATTCAGTAAATTTTGTGGATATTACATTAAATACTAATGAGACATTGGCAGCTTCCTCATTATTTCCATTTCTTTTAAATAGCCATGTTTCACCATATAGTTAACCATATTGTTGAACTAGTATATTTTACTTCGAATTAATTAATATCAGGTTATTTGTAACAAACTGATTATATCATGCTCATGCCTATCTAGTTGATTTAGTATATTGTTGATTTAGTCAAATTATCACTGAGGTAGAATATAAGGAAGAAAATGGAGTGCAGGAAATCCTAATGTAGAAGCTGTAAAGTTAGCATATAAGAAAAATAAAAATGGTTGTCAAAGAGCAAAGCTAGAATATCTTAGAGCCAAAGAAAAAGTTCAAAGATATCCCAAAGTAGCTGAAGGTGACAAATAGGTGACTTTTAATAATAAAAGATACACTACTTTGGTAGAGAAAAAAAAAATAAAACAGAATAGGACAAAACCAACAGGGGCAAAAAGAGCCAAAGAAAAAGCACCAGAAACACATACAAAACCAGAAATACACAAAAGATACACATATGTACACACACAGAAATCGAATAAAAACAAAAAAATCAGAATGCATAATTTATAAGAAAAAACTTAAAAAGTTAAAAACGTGAACACACAATGCATTATGAGATGAAATAAAATAGTTCCAAAATAACATTGAGTTCATTTTGTTGGGCATGAAAACTTAACATCTGTATAAGAGTAGGTGTGCAGAAATCTCATAGATGTTAGCAATTGCTTTGTGAGGAAATTTTCTTTGCAACAAATAAAAAAAATCTCACTCATGTAGCTGTAACAAAAAGTAGTCTGTGTGTGTCCAACTAGCACTGTTAAAATGTGCTCTACATAGTAGTCTCAGTTCCATAGGCTTTATTCCAGATATCAATTTGTACAGATCTTAAAATTTCCATATCACCATGTGTACTGAATGAAGACACCAGACACATGCTGCTCTTATCAAAAAAAAAAAAATTAGTAAAATTAGTTATTTCCCTTTCAGTGTTTATAGTACATAGTCTCAGAAGAGGTGAGGGAGATTAATGTATTCAGACTATTAAATACATTAGAATTTTTCTACACAACTCAATTTTGATCTGTTTGTTATAGTGTGCTGTAGTAATTCTCAAGCATCACTGAATATAACCCAGCTAGATTATTTAATGCCTAGTGAACAATAACTGAATATAAATTCCTGTGTCCCATAACAAAAGAGTATGTGAAAGACCTTGGTGTTGGTGGAGGCTACTCATTTGTTTCTTGCTGCTCAGACTCAACCAGCCAGTGGCTTAGTAGAATAGGGCAAAGCAGGAGTTCCAAGTAAATAGAGGGAGAGAGAGCAGCAGGAGTAGGAAAAAGCCATGTAGCCCCTGCAGGAGACAGAGGCACTGGAACCTTGATTAACAGAAATGGGTTAATTTATGATATAAGAGTTAGCCAGAAATATGCTTAAGCTATTGGCCAAACAGTATTGAAAATAATATAGTTTCTAGGTGATTATTTCAAGTCAGGGCAGCTGGAAAACAAGTCTGGGAAGTTGGGAAAAGAAGAAGCAGCCTCCCCCAACAACTGGGAAGCTTAGTTTTCCACATGTTTTCAGTATACTGATTGATAGTCATCTCTAACACAAATTTTATTTCAAGAATTTATGTTCTTTTTACTTTAAAACACCTGTTCTGTGATTTGAGTAATGATCATGAGAAGGAGCCAAAATTCATCATTAACATCAACAAAAAGCCAGGAAAGGCTTTCAACAGAGAATGCAAAATATGATACATATACAATAAAAACAAGTAGTGAAATAGAAGTTATTTCAATAATTTAAGTTCCTCTCCACGTAAAATATTTTCTCTGGTGACCAGTGTATTCAATTGAGAGAAAAAAAAAACTCCAATGATCATTTTCCAGGTAATATTACTTATTTTATTCTTAAATATAGACAGTTATTATAAAAAATAAAATCTGAGGAATTTGTTTTGGTTATGACTCAGCTCCAAAATAAATACATTGAGACTTGTTCTTACTTATGAATGTCCAGCCTTAGCTTGGCTTGTTTCTAGGCAGCTTTGCTTAACTTATTCCATCTACCTTTTGCCTCTGTGATTTTCCCTTTCTATATTCTATATACGCCCCCTCTCTCTCCATTTCTGGTTGTGTGTCTGGATGCCTAGTCCCTGATGTTTGCTTCTGTTCCTTTTTCTGCTTTCCTCTTTCTCTTCTATTTATTCTCTTTGCATGCCAGCCCTGCTTGTCTGTCTGTCTTTCTGTCTTTCTTTCTTTCTTTCTTTCTTTCTTTCTTTCTTTCTTTCTTTCTTTCTTTCTTTCTTTCTTTTTCCATGGCTATTTGTGTGTCTGGGTGCCTAGTCCCTGATGTTCATCTCTGAAGGCGAAAATCACAAACAATCCCACACAAGTTTGGAATTATGATTAATAGGATGGTTATTTATTTAAAGGGGAAAACTTACAGATCACCGCCCCAGACAGCAGCCCTCTGCACAATCAGAAAAGGAGCCTAGTCACCGGAAGCAGAGCTGGAAGCCAAAGAGCAAGCAGAGGGAAGTGGCTGCTTTTTAAAAGGGAGAGAGACCACACCCAAATGGGCTGGTATCTCAGCAGATATTGGCTGAAGGAGAGGAAGGAGCTCCTGCAACACCCCCCCCTTTTGTTTAAGTAAGAGAGTTCTAAACCTACCATGAAATTATATATAATAAGTACAAATATCCTATTCTAACTAGCTTAAGTCTTATATAATAAATAACTTGACAAGTCATGAGTGAAAAGTAACTACATTTACATAGTCTTCAATCCCATCGAAGATCTGAGAAGGGAAATAATGTTACCTGAGTAATTAGGAAGTGCAATCAAACAACTTCTAAAACATGCAACAAATCACAATCACCCAAGGTCACGTTTGGAGTGTTGAAGCAATCAACTTTGGCTAAGGCCTAACATAACTGACATACCATTTTCAAAGGCAAGAAACTTGTCAAAACTATCTTACCCTGTCTTGGCAGGATATGACAGTCCTGTTTTTTTTTTTCCCATTCACAGATACTCTGTATCTCTGTCAGTTGTTGAGGTATGGGCATTTCTTAGCCCAAAGGCCAGTTCAGACAAAAAGAAAGGCTCCAGGTGTAGTGTCTTTGGTGTTCAACATTCTCTAGGGAATAGATCGGTGTTGCCAGGAGCAATTGTGTCTCACTACCATGAAACTCTGAGTTAGATTAAAGGTCATGTTCTACAGCTCTTTGAAGAGGTTGAAGATTATCTATCTATACTGAGTATAATCTCTATGTATCTAAAGAACCTGATTAGTCTAATTATAAATGACAAACATAGACTACTATTGATCTATATAATTCTCAATACCTATCTAACTTAAAGACTAAGACAATAAACAACTGTGCAACAAATGAGGATAATGATCTCCAAATATAAACAATGTACAAATATACATTGCAATATGGTAAATATATATCAATATACAAACAATATATATCTTAATCAGAGGTAGAAATGTACACTGCAATATGGTAAATATACAATATCAATACAATAAATATATCAATACATAAAAATATTTTAAACAGAGGTAGAAGCATGCATGCATACAATAGTCAATATAATTTAACTTTGTGTCAATATATAAGAATCGATACTAATATATTTGTCTCTAAACAATAACTCACAAGTACCAAAAAGTACCAATCTATTATCCAATCATCCAATTATCCCTCTTTTTTTTCAAAAGATCCCTGAGCTTATAAAATTCTTCCCCCAAGCCCCCCCAACCCTCAACTGTATACTAATTATAATCAACCCCTAAATGATGTCCCTAAACCCAAGGACAAACTTTACTGGGAGAGGGGGCGTCGTCCTCTAGAATTACTTCCAGCTGTCATGGGGGCAACTTTCTTTCTGGGGGATCCTGTGAAAGTAGAATGATGGTTAATTTCAAGATCATTGTCTTTTAAAATTGCAAATAGTCTCTGAGTATTTTGTGGAGGTCTGGCCAGAATGTTGTAAAAGATGTGCACCATTTCAGCTAACCAAGTTGGCACCGCCGTGTGCAGGTGGTACCCAAAACAGGTCTTGTAGTAGTGCTATCAGTATCATGACATCATATCAGCCAGGTGGAGTTGTTGTTATGGGGCCTCATCTTCTTCCTGGAAACTTCATATGTCACTGAAGCAAAAACTCATTGTTCATTGTGAAAAACTTAAACATTAATCATATAGACATATATAGACATACATGTATTCAAAGAAAGGCATGATAGATATATTCAATGAAAGGTATGATAGATTTGAAGAAAAGCAAAGATGTTTTCTGAACTCATATTTCTTTTGGTCCCATATCATGGCTCTTGACATGAGACAGAAACTCCAGAAACTCTGGGATTTTCTCTTATCAACCGGCTTGGAATTGGAGAGGGACTGAGCCAGAGTCCAACTTCAAAACCAGCTCTATATATTTATAAATAAATGCACATTAATACATATTTAAAGATAAGTGTAGAATAATTTCACCTATGGAACCTATTCGATTATCTTGCCGGTTCTCATTGGGTTGTAAATAGTTTCCATCTGCCAGTATTCAAACATCCAGAGTCCCTTGAATTTTTTGAGGATGAGTGTTTTCCTGCAGAGATAAGAAGAGAACCCTGCCCCCATTCTATATGTTTTTCTTACCACCGGTATGAATATCATCATTGTGGATGAATTTCTCCTTTCCAAGAGGTTTCTCCTCTTCAAATCGAATCTTTATTAATTTTGATGGTATCCACAGTTTTCCTTCTCCTGCGGAAACAAGAGCAAAACCCCTTCCCAAACGTAGCACATCTCCTGGCTTCCATTGAGAGGTCAGCACATCTTTGAAATAAATCCTTAGATTTTACATCCACCACATCATGTGCCAATTTGTTGCATGGAGGGCAGCTTGTTTGTTCCTGCTTCTCTGTCATTCTGACCTGAAATAACCACTCAGAAACTATATTAATTAAAAACTGTTTGGCCCATTTTCTCTAGCTTCTTATTGGATAAATCTTAATTTAACCCATTTCTAGTAATATGTGTATTGCCACTTGGCTGTGGCTTACCTGGTAAAGTTCTGGTGTCTGTGTCCAGTGGAACTACATGGCTTCTCATTGACTCTGCCTTTGTCCTCTAGGCATTCAGTTTAGTATAGCCCACCTAGCTAAGTTCTGCCTTGCTATAGGTCCAAACAGTGTATTTATTCATTAATGGTAATCACAGCATGCAGAAGGGAATCCCACATCAATGACTAGAAGTTAGGATCACACCTGATCTAATATTTCATTTAAACAAAACCTTAGATGGTGACAAAGACTTAAATAGTATTAGGGAATTAACAGCTGATACTGGAAAGGTATTAATTGTTGTTGAAAAATTATAGGAGACATATGTACATAGTGTGAATCCAAATCTTAATTGCATTCTAGTCATATTGTTTTCCAGAATTTTCCCTATAGGAATTTTAATGCAAAAGGAAAATATTATCTTTGAATGGATGTTTTTACCATATAAACCAAGTTAAATATTAAAACCATATGTGAAAAAGGTCTCTGATTTAAGTATAAAATGAAAATTGATACTTCATCAATGCAGGTATAGACTAAGCAAAGATTATAGTTTACTACTTACTGATGAAATTTGAAAATTATGGAAAGACAATGAATCTTGGCAAAGAGCTTGTGCTAATTTTTTAGGAGACATTAAGAGAAACTATTCCAAAAGTGATAGAATTAACTTTATGAAGAGAACTAGGTGGATCTTTCCCCACATTGTACATGACGCACCAATAATTGGAGCCTATACATTCTATACTGATGCAAATTAATCAGGAAAGGCAAGGTACAAATGTGAAGATTTAAGTAGGGTGGAAGAAAGCCCTTATAGTTTTGTGTACAAAGGGCAGAATTATATGCTATTTTTGTGGTATAGGAATTTTAAAGAACCTCTTATATAGTTACTGATTCACAATACACAGAAACAGTTGTCTTGCATATTAAAACCAGTGAATTTCTATCAAGTGATACAGAATTGACTTTATTATTTATACAGGTTCAAGATATAATCAGGAATAGACTTTGTCCCATATACATAAGACACATCTGATCCCATATGGGCCTGTCAGGTCCTTTAGCATGAGGTAATGCAGAAATTGTTCAATTATTGATGGCAAGTGTGTTGAAGGCCTCAGAATTTCATAATGAACATCATGTCACTAGAAAAAGTTTAAATAAAGATTTTTCTATTACATAGTAACAAGCTAAGGTGATTATAAAGAGATGTGCTACTTGTTCTTTCTATAGGCAAACATTGATACCTTCAGGGAGTAGTCCAAAGTGTACTCAAAGGAGTGAAATCTTGCAGATGGATGTGTTCCACTTTGCAGATTTTGAAAAATTAAAATATGTATCCAATACCCTTGACATTTATTTAGGTTTTCAATGGGCAACTGATTTGAGCTCAGAAAAGGCTGGCTCATTAATCACACATTTATTAGAAGTTATGGCCACCATGGGTATACATGCACAAATAAAGACAGAAAACAGTCCAGTATATGTCTCTAAGAAAATGAAACAGTTTTTTGCTTATTATAAAATAAAGCATATTACAGGTATACCAAATAATCCTACAGGTCTTGCAGTTATAGAAAGATCAAATCGAAGGATATGTTAAACAAATAGAAAGGGAGGAAAAATATCCCCAGAAATAGATTGTATAAAGCTCTATTAATTTGAATTTTCTTGCTTCTAATGAGAAAGGAACAGCAGCAGTAGAGAGACATTGAATAATAGAAAAATATTATTAATCAAATCAGCTGGTAATATTATGGAATTTGTTGACACCACAATGGAAACCAGGAAATGTGCTACATTGGGGAAGGGTTTTGCTCTTGTTTCCATGGGATAAGAAATGATATCGATATTATCAAAATTAATAAAGATTTGGTTAGAAAAAGAGAAGCATCTTAAAAAAGAAATGTTGGCTTATCCACAGAGGTGACAAACATACATATGGTAAGGAAATCTCATAGGAGTTGGGGCTGGGTTCTGTTATTTTCTTTGCAGGAAAACAGTCATTTTCAAAAAGTCTAGAGGCCCTGGCCATCTAGATGTCAAAAGAGAATAAGATAATTATCCAGATAGGATCATCAAGCAAAGAGAATTATGAGTTATGAGGACAGGTCGTCTGAGGGTAAGACTCACTGAACATAAACTAGAATAATAATCATGACTCACTTAAAAATCAAAGCTGGCTTTGAAGTCCTCTAAATTCAAACACATTGTTAAAGCAAAAATTCAGAGTGTCTGTCTCATGTCATGTCCCATCTGAAGTGACACAGAAAGAAGCAATAATTTAGAAAAAAATTACTTTTCTTCATACCTGTTTTTGTTTCTATCATACCTTTCATTGAATATATATCTGTATAAATAATGTTTAAGTTTTCCACAATGAACAATTAATTTTCCTGCAGTAATCTTTGAAATTTCCAGGAAGAAGATGGGGCTCCATATCAACAACTCCACCTGGTTGATATGATATCATGATGCTCTAAGATCGGTTTTGGGTACCAGCTGCTCAAGATGGTTTCAACTTGGATTGCTGAAATGGTGCACCTTTTTACAATGTTCTGGCCAGAATTTCAAATAGGATCCTCAGAAAATTCCTACTGAATATTAACTTGCAACTATACCAGACAGTAATCTTGAAATTTAGCTATCATTTTATTTTCACAGGATCCCAAAGAAAGAACATTGCCCCCATGACAGCTGAAAATAATTCTAGAAGATGACATCCCCTATCCCAACAAAATTTTTCCTCATGGTTAGGGACATCAATTTTTTAGGGATTGATTAGAATTGGTATAGGATTGGGGGGGGGGTAAATCTCTTTGGAAAAAAAGGAAATTGGATGGGATAATAGATAGCTTACTCACACTAATAATAATAGTGAGCAATAGAATGAATACTTGTGAGCTATTATTTAAAGACAATTTATATTGGTGTATATTCTTGTATATGGATACAAATTCAAATTATATTGAATATGTTCCTATTTCTGTCTACAATATTTATACAACATGGCAGTGTTATTTTGTCATATTGTATGCATTCATGCTTCTACCTCTGCTTCAGACATTTTGTATATTGATATAATTTTAGGATGTATTTACCATATTGCACTATACATTTCTACCTCTGATCAAGATACTTGTACATTGTTTATATATTGTTGCCTCATTTGTTGCATAGTTGTTCAAATATTGTTTATATGAAGACTTAGTCTTTAAGCCATATAGGTATTAAGAATTATAGGTCAATAGTCATCCATGTTTGTTAGACAAATCAGGTTCTTTACATACATAGAGATTGCATTTTGCATAGATAGGTAATCTTCAACCAATTCAAAAAGCTGTAGAATATGGCATTTAAATAACTTAGGGTTCTGTTAACGTGAGGCATGATTGTTCCTGGCAGCACCAATCTATTCCCAAGACGTTGTTGAGCACTAAAGACACTCCACTTGGAGCTATTTTTCTTCTTGGAAAAACTGGCCATTAGGCAAAGGAACTGCCCATGCATCAACCACTGACAAAATGCATGATATCTGGACAGAATAAGCAGGATACAAGAAAAAAAAACATATTGTCAAATCTTGCCAAGACAGGGTAAGACAGTTTTGAAAATTTTCCCTGCCTCTAAAAGTGCTCTGTCAGTTACTCTAGGCGTTAGCCAAAGTTGGTTGTTCCAATGTTGCAAATGAGATTTGGGGTGATTGCCCAGGTAGCCAGTTGTGTCTCATTTTTTGTACATTTTGGAAATTGCTTGATTGTACTTCCTGTCTACTCAAGTAATATTATTTCCCTCCTCAGGTCTTCAATGGGGATAAAGACTTGAGAGTCATAGTTACATTCCTCTCATGATTTGGTCAAGTTATTTATAATACAAGACTTAGACTTCATAGGATAGGATAATTGTGGAAACATTTACCACTTGTTTCTTGCTTGATATTGTTTATGCTGGTGGTAATTCTAATTTTAAACTTGATATTTGTTCTTATTGTATATAATTTTGTATTAGGCTTAGAACTCTCTTATTTAAACAAAAGGGGGAGGTGATGTAGGATATACTTCAGCAAGTAGAGAGTCAATTTATGTATTTGGGATATAAACAAAGCTTAAAATCTCGTTTGTGAGTCTCATAAAGTTAAAGGTTTCCAGGTAGAAAATGAATAAGTTTAAACTCAAAGGTCATATATGCTTTGGACTTAAACAGGCTTCATTATCATTTAACATTCTTATTTAAAATATAAATTTTAATATAGCCTTTATGTAGTCAGTCTCTGTTCTGAATATTGTTAGTCATGTCAAAATCAAAATTATGTTCTTTATTTATGTCTTCCTGTCCTTTTTCTCTTTATTTTCTTTTCTTTCAAATGAACATATATTCGGGAGAGGTGAGCCAACATCCATTCTACTCAGATAAGGCACCAGTGGCACACCAAATTATAATTTCACCAGTCCAGCTTGGGGAACATATATATTTATTGGGTTTACTTACAGAGCACAGGTGAGAGCCTACTTAAAGGATCAAGGGCAACTCTAAATTCGCTGTACTTTGGCATGGATAATGACTTCCTTATACGTGCTAGATGGAATCCCCCTTTCAGGTAGTATTTCACTTTCTATATACTCTAGTTTCTCCCAAGATCACAAGTAGCTGGGGTAGGGTAGCAATGGGTAATGGCTGGAATTTCAGGTGAGATACTATTGCTCTCCCATCCTTCATGTATTAAAAAAAAAAAAATCAGTAGCTCCATTTCCATAGAACAAGCTACTCTATATTGTTCTTCTTAGTCAGTTGCTATGTCTACCTGACTGATGTAATTTCCATTTCAAAATCATGTTAAGCCAGAAGAAACTATAACTCATTGTTTCTTGCTTTGTCTTCCTTCCTTCCTTCCTTCCTTCCTTCCTTCCTTCCTTCCTTTCTTTCTTTCTTTCTCTCTTTCTTTCTCCCTCTTTCTTTCATTCTGTCTTCCTTTCTTTCCTCTTTTCTTCTCTTCTTCTTCTTCTTCTTCTTCTTCTTCTTCTTCTTCTTCTTCTTCTTCTTCTTCTTCTTCTTCTTCTTCTTCTCTCTCTCTTTCCCTCTCTCTCTCCCCCCTCTCTCTTTCTTTCTCTCTTTTGTTCTTTCTTTCTCTCCCTGCCCCAGTTTCTTTCTTTTTCAAGGTTTCATGTAGTCCTAAGAAGTAGGTAGAAAACTCATTGATTATGCAGATCAAGCTGGCCTCAAAGTTGCATAGGTATACATCATACAGAGTTCTGTGGCCAAACACTTAACTCCTAGATTTCAGGACATTTCAATCAAATTCTTGGATAAAAGTACTCTTTCACTTTCACTTTCCATTTCCTTAGTTTTACATAACTATCCAGCTAACTGTGTAATTCTACTTTACTTATACCACTCCTTCCATTGCTTTCTATTTTCTATTTCTTTACTTCTCTGTACTTTTCTTTATCTTCTTTCATGTTATTCACACAGTGAGTTTATATTAAGAGAAAACAATGTTGTTTATCTTTCTGAAGTTTGGTTTAATGATTTCCAGTTCCATTCAATTTCTTGCAAGTGACCCTGTTTTGCATAGCTGAATCAAACATAATTCTGTATATATATCACACTGTCCTCATCCATAGCTAAACTGATTCATTATCTTGATTATTGTAAATAGTGTTTAAATAAACATGGGTGTGTAGATACTTCTGTGATTCTTTTAGATTCCTTTGGGTAAGTTCAAAAGAGACGTATACTTAGGTCATATGGTTGGTCTATTTTTTTTCTTATATTTCTGAGGAAACATGATATAATACTTCATTTTAATTATTTTTTAAACAATCAATTAGCTCCCATCCTTTCATATCATTGCTTTTTTATTTAGTAATTCTACATTTTTCATGGTTTGAACTATTTCTAAGTTTAAACTAGAGATACAAATTTTATTACTGTCTTTTATAATTTTTATTATTTTCTGTAGGGTTATACTGAAGAAAAGAGTGAAAATGTTATGACTTTGCCATCTTCTATCACACATCTTCTAAATCATTGCTTCTTAGTGAACTAGTTCTTTTGTAAAACATGTTAGAGTCCTAGATCTGTCATATTCTAGCAGTGGATCTTTTCCAAATTAGTTAATCTCTTTGAATCACAATTTCTTTGTTTATAATTAGATTATAATAAGGGATATTTTTGTTCTTAAGAATGTTCCATGTCATGACTATTGCCTTAATTATTAGTGACTACTATTTTACTTTCACAACAGTTATAGTATAGTGAAGAAATTGACTGGGCATTCGAATTTTAATTATGCTGTCTGATAAGGTTATCATGTGTAGCATTATAATCATGATAAAATTAGACAACATTAGTGATTAGCATAATGCATGGCATATCATTTATTCAATAAGTCTTAGTATGTCCTATTTTTCAGAATCTTCTCCCAATGCAGATTTTTGTGCTAGAAAATATAATTTACAGCACTTCTGTGTAACAAATACATTCCATTGTGACTTCCAAGTCATAAAAATATCACATGTACTGACAGCTTAATGTTTTCATAGCCTGGAATTTTCTGAGACATGACCCTTTTCTGTTTTAGGTTCCTAGAATTAAATAATATATAGTACTCATGTAAAAATAACCTATAAATCTCTCTCTATTGTTGTCTATAAGTTGTCACGGTCTCTTTACAAACCGTTCTGCTGCTAAATAAGAATGATTATGCATATACTGCTCTTGTACATAAGTAACAATTATGCTTCTTTTCAAAATCTGGGTATTTGAGAAATATAGAAAGTTTTCTGTGTGTATACAGTATATATATATATGTATATGTATATATGTATATATTATGCTTACTAAAATGAAATATGCTATGCCAATAAAAATAAACAATTTAAAACAACTATTCTAACTGGTGAACATATGATTGAAAAAGGAACTTGGTGTAGCAGAGATTGCTCAGTCATAAAAAAAAAAAAAACACTTTTATCTATCATGGTGATTTACTGCTACGAACATCCAGGTAGGAATGAAAATTCCTTCATTTGACAAGTCTGGTGAATGTATAAAATATTTTTCATACTATTTTGAGTGTGATAACATAAAATAAGTATTGGGTTTTGTGTGGCATTTGTGTTTAGGTCAAATATTGGTCCTTAACTATAAAATGAAAAGAAACCCAGTAATAGATTTTCATCTCCTCGCTTTTTGGTAGTTTCTGGACTTGCAAAATAAACTAAAAACATTGCATTAAATTAAAATATATCCACACACTATACTTCGTAGTTAAGTATAGTTTTGTATAGTAACATATATATTATAAAAGTGAACATATATCTCTATGTTACAGATTACTGCATAATTTTTCTCATTATCATATTTGATCTTTATATGTCAGTGTATCTCTTTGCTATTAGTTTGATGGGCATTCACATCAAACTAAAATTCTCAGAATTAAATAAAATATTAATAACCATGCTATCTCTTCTTTAACTTGAAGATAAACTAAGCATATTTTTAAGGATATTATAAAAGCATGGTGTATAAAACTGATGGGAAATTGCCTTAAAATAAATCAGAGAACAATAAAATAACCTTTCTTGATATAAACTATTGTTTATACCAAAACAGTAATTGATAAAAGAATTCTGGATAAAAAATGAACAGTATGAACTTAAAAGAACATGAATTAACTCATAATAAAGAGGCATCAAATTTAAACATCTTTGGAAAATATACACAAAATAATAATCAAATATATACAAAATATTTATTAATTAATTATGATAATGAAAATAAAACAGTACAGGACTAAAAGTAACAAAAATACTGATATAAAAGATAATTACTTCATTAAAAGGAAGAAATAACAAGTTATACAAAAATTCCATGTGAAAAGTGTCGAAGATTTTATGTCATGTAATTTTCATATCTCTGTAAAAAATACATAGGAAAAACTGAAAATAAACCTTTCATATCCAAGAGAAAGACAGACTGAATCTTTTAATATATCAATAGTGCTAAATAATCACCCAGAAATATATGCAATATCAATATAAAATGAAAAACATCAAAAAAATTGAAACAGAAATGGTGGTATAAGGGTTTCAATGTAACATTTGGAAATCCTGGAAAGGAGGCATGTGAGTTACAAGGACAACCTGAACTATATACTGATTTTATCATAAAAATAAACAAAAATAGAAAAAATAAGAAAAATAAATGGAAGTAAAGACAGTTAAATATACTATTTCCCATAACAGAGTTTATTCAGAATCTCATGAATCCAACCTAATAACTACATAAGTTTACCTATAATCACACCTGTCTATATAGTAAGGGATGGTGAAATAGTCCATATTTGTTAGAGACTCCAATTATAAATTACCATGCAAAGTACTTAACAGTGCAATTCCAACAATAAAAATAGTAAACAAGGTGCTGGTGAGGTAGCTCAGTGATAAGGATGCTTACTTCTCATATAGAGAATCCAAATTTATCCCCCCAGAAACCATATGGCATAACTTGTAACTGCCTATAACTCCAGCTTCAGGGAATGTGACTCATTCTTTTGGCCTCTATGGACACTAGCATCCAACATACATACACACATACACACATACATACATACATACATACACACACAGAGGCACACAAATAAAATATTTTTTTAAAGAAAGGGAAACTATTAAATCAGTCAACTATAGAATGTTAGCAACATGAAAAGTTTTATCTATGGTAGACAAACTTTTTTTTTCCCATGGCCACTGATGTTGTTTCTACTGCTGTATCATCCTCTCCTATTGTGTGTGGACATAGTCAATAAAATACAGCTCAGGTGATGGGATATCAGTGCTGGGATAATGTTTGTATCAGCAGTCTTATCAGGAGACAGACTTTTCCTTTCTGGATTTGACTAAGGAAGCTGGCATGCTGTGAGATTTCCCTGTGGAGAGGGACACATGGAAAGGAAGTGAAAGGATTCTCCAGCAGATGGCTAGTGAAAAAAAAATTGGCCTCAAGTTTGACATATTGCAAGGAACCAACCCTGTCAAAAACCACTGGAGCTTGAAAGGAAATTTTGTCCTGGTTGAGTCCCAGACAGGACCACACTATTGGTCAATACCTAGATGGTAATTTTGTAAAATACTGAGACAGAGCCCCCTTTAAGCTGTGACCAAAGAAAGTATTATCCACAACAACTTGAATGATATAAATGTACATTTGTTGAAACAACAAAGTTAGTTTATATAAAAATTTAATTGTAAGTGAATTTTGTGTTGCTAGTTTCAAGGCAGCTGAAACTGCTATGACTTACTCATTTCCTTATTTTTCCTAACATTATACATATTGTTCTTAACAGTTATTATATCAAATATGTCCTAGAATATTGAAAATACTGCATAGCATTAATGTTACCATAATATTAATAAAATTATAACTATAAATATGGTAATTTTCATGTTTTACAAACATTGAAGAACACACATACATGTAATTTAAGTATCTACCTTAACAAATGAAATGAAGCACTAATAAAACAAGGACAAAAATCACATATCATAGATACAAGAAATCTGCATGTTGACTCAGGAAACAATGTGGCTAAAATTTGCCTTTGATTTCTTTTTTTTTTTTTTTTGTAATACTCAAATGGAAAACACCCAGTTTATCAGTTTTATTGGCATAGGCTTAACATAATGTACTTAACCAATTGCCTAAACTTACTTTTCTGTCCAGGTAGAAATCATAGTAAGTTTTTATTAGTGGTTTTAATGACTAAAAGTAAAAACAATAAAAATTATTTCTATAGAAGATCCATTTTGTTAATGTGAACTTCACAGTAAGCTAATATTACTTGGCTCACATTTCAAACACAAAATAAGACATATACATGCTGGAAGTAGTGTGTAATTTCCTCGTATTACTCACAAGTCATGCCTCACCTTGGATTCTACTTATTAATAGAGCAAAGAGAATACAGATATGTACAGTTATTTTTTCCAAACAAAAAATAAGCCTATTATATGGCCTCTAGAGAATAAACTCAAGTCTAAGACAAATAAAGGCTTTGATGAGCTGTTTATAAATACTTTGGATATTATTAAACCAAAATTTGAACTGTTTATCTCCATATATTTGCTTGTGTTGTGTACTGTATGTCAACTTGACAGGCTCTAGAATTACCTAGGAGACAAAATTCTGCATATATTTGTGAAGGAATTTCAAAATTGGTTTAATTGAGGTAAAATCTCTACCCTGAATATGTATGGCATCATTCTATGAGTTTGTATCTGGCCTGAATGGAAAGGAGAAAGTAAACTGAGCATGACCATTCCTTAACTCTGATTCCTAACTGAGGACACAATGTGACCAGCAGCCTCACATTCTTGTTACCATGACTTTCTTGTCATGAAGCTCCCCCATACTGAAGCACAATAACCACTTAATTCCTTAAGTTCATTTCATCAGGGCTTTGTAGCACGATGAATAAAAACCCATAGACGTATATTGGGGTTCAACCTGAAGGTCAGAAAGGCAAAGCAGCCAGGCACTGGCTCTTACCTCTATTTTTATCCAAAAATGCAATCCTGCCTTCAGGAATCTCAACATGAGACTGTGTCTTCAAGCTTTCTTCTCTTGTCTTATGTTCCTCTTTAGTGCTGAGATTAAAGGAGTGCCCCACTACTTCCCAGTTTCCATGTAAAACTAGTGTGTCTATGGGATTAAAGGTGTGTACCACTGCTACATGGTCTGTATGGCTGATCACTGTGGCTGTTCTACTCTTTGATCTTCAGGTAAGTTTTATTTAGTAAAATACAAATGAAATATCGCTACAGGGATTTCATCACAGTAAGGACAAAACGTGTGAGTGTGATTATGAATGTCATTAGGTATGTGTAGAGGTCACACTATAGCCTCATGTTTTGGTCTTTTATCCCAACTTGTTTGAGGCAGAATCTCTTAATATTTTTGATATGCTTACCCAACAGTAGATTCCCTGACTTCTGAGGAGTCTCCCATCTCTGTCTCCAATTTTTCTGAGGGCTCCTTGGGATTACATGCCTGTAATCATGCCTGGTTTTATATAAGTTCTGGAGATTTGAACTCACATCTTCTTGTGTGTAAAGTACCTTTCCTACCAAGACATCTCTCAATCTTTATCACTAACACTTTTAATAGAAGTAGGTATTTAATAAATAGAGATCGGAAGTTTCCTATAGATGCAGAAAAAATGAAGTGAAACCCCTATGACATTGTGGCTTGAAAAGGAGATGATCTCCTAATAGTGAAAAATCAACTAAAAGCATATACAAATTAATCTAAACAGTATTTTCTGCTTTCTTAGAGAGCTTTGATTCCTCAAAAGTTCTTCAGATGAGACTTCAAAGAAGTCAAAAGAAAACAATGTGTTTCTACCAAAAGAATCCCCAAAGACGTCATCTGGATTCTGGAACTCAGACTATTATAATATCTTATGCATCTTCTGCTATGATTTAATCCTTAAAATTAGTGTTTGTAATAGATTTTTAACATATCTGAGAATACTTCCTATGCTTCAGCTACTTACGTTTTTGTTTCTGAACCCTACATATTCTTAGGGTATTTTTTATCAAATTAGTACCAGATTCTGATATATCTTTAATGTTCTTGGATAAAGCATATCTCTTCTAGCCTAGAAGTATGTAATAACCTACCATATTCTAACAGATTATTGAAAGAAATCCATGGGTACTGGTAGTAGCTGTCATAACTCCATGTGTGTTTCTTTTCTCTTTTCTCTAACAATAAAACTAATAATTGTTGATTAATTCACTTCCATGCACCTTCTGACTCTTAAGTACCTCACTGAAATAACAGTAGGTATATTAAACATTCTTGTTCTTGGGCCACAGAGGAAAATAATGCATTGTAAGCAGAATATGAAATACACAATTAAATTTAATACTTCCATTGAGACGTGGGATGCACTGAATTTGTTTGTTAGCATTGCAGGATTAAACGCCTCATTTCTTGGCTTAAATACTAGTTTCACTTACTAAAAGCTTTTCACAGATACTTGCTATAAACCTTCTCAGAGGCCACTCATCTACCAATATCACAGTGAGCAACATGAATTTTTGCATTGAATATCAGGCATGCTTTAACATCTTTATATAGGAAAAATACTGTTTAAATGGCTCACGTGATCGTGGGGATCATTATGATGATCCCCATTTATTTAAGATCAATTTACATGAAATTTTAACTACATAAACCAAATATCAACAAAAATGTACATGTATTAAATAATAAATGTGTAGAAACTTGGGAAGGGAAGACCCCTTTAGAATCTTGCCATCCTGATCATACTTGAGTATTACAATCAGAAAAAAAAATGTTTAAAATTAGAAAAAATACACTGATCAATAAAACTTATAGTAAGTAGAAAAAATATTCATTTTGAAATGAGAAAAGACTATATCCAAATTATGGCCTATACACAAGCATGTGTAGTTTGGAAAATGAATTCATTATATGGGCATAGTAGAAAAGAGGGACCCTTTTCCTCCTACAGGGTTGGTTTGTCCAGCCTTGATATGAGGGTTTGAGCCTAGTCTTATTTTAACTTGCTATAGTCTTCAGTTGACATCCCTAGGAAGTCTATTTTTTTCTGAAGAGAAACAGAGAAGCAGTGAGTCTTGGGGGAGAAAAGAGTAGGAGTGCCATGAAAATTGGAGAGAGAAGAAAATGTCTTCAGAATATAGCTTATGAGAGAGGAATAAACTTTAAAAAAAAGAAGAAACTAACTTAACTGATTGTTGTACTGTTTAACAGTAATAAAGTTGGTAATTTACATAGCATCACACAAAACACATGGCTTTCTAAACTTGGAAGCTAAGTTGATTTTACTGAAAATTTTGCATCAAAAAAACTTCTAATATTTAACAAACATGGCATGGAAGTAAAAAAATCTATTAGAGTTATTGGTAGGTAAATAAATGGGTGATAGATGATAGATGGAAGAGAGAGAGAGAGAGAGAGAGAGAGAGAGAGAGAGAGAGAGAGATGATAGATGAAAAATACACTTGACAGATTTTGACAGCATATGATTTCCCTATTTTTTCAAGACATACCTGTTAAAATCTAAAGAGTAAATGATTTTGTATATGTCATACACATGTTGATTTCACTCTTGGCAAGGAAGCTGAGTAGGAAAAGGTCATGAGATAATTTTTAACACGGGCTATGATTTTTTCTTCTCAGTGCCTTGTAGCATGTGCCAAAATAGGCAATGAGACACCATGACTGAAATCAAACTCATCTTCTTATGTTTTTAAGGCATTACAAACAGCTGTCATTTCATTTCCAAGACCCCTGTTTCAGGTTTTTTTAAATGATTTTTTCTTGGAATATGTTCAACAATCAATGAAGAAAAGGCACTGAAATGCCAAATCAATGCTTTCAGTACATGGTAATCTAACTGGCAAATAGAAAGTTGAAAAAGAGTATAAATGTATCTATTCATCTCCTCTCTTTATAGTAATAACTTTATACCATCGAAGAGAAATTCTATCTCTACAGGTTAGATATATGATAACACACATAATCAAGTCCCTAAAATATTAAAATTCAGTATCATTGTTTTTCTCAGGTTGGGCAATTGAGGCACGAAGAATATTCAATCACTGTCTCATATAAAATTACTCTTATTTTCAGAACAATGATGGAAAATAAGCACTTCCGTGACCTTAGCACTGCCATGACTTATTTATTATTTCTCTTGTTAACAAGGTAGTCTTCCACTTAAGTAATGCCTACCTCTAAATAATTCACTGCCAACTACATTGGGCACATGACCAAATTTAGAAATTATAGTGCCAGAAAACACATGGCTTCTTTTTTATCTCACCACTGTTATATGAATCTCAGAAGGGCTGAAACTGTACTTATTTACTATAAATTATTTTTTTCTGAAGAGTCAGCTTTTCAAGACATCATTATAGAAAGGACTTTATAAAAATGGTTTTTTCAGGTATCAATAGTTCCATAGGGAGAAGTGAATGAATATTCCAAGTAGAGTAGTTTTTGTACTAGTAGAAATTATAGGCTGGGAAATGTAGGTAAACACCATCTTTTCAAGCTTACAGCAAAAGCGTGCTGACATTTGGCAGGTTACAAGCTGATGATTTGTATAAGCTGAGACTTTGCCAGAAGGCAATTTTCTGTTAAGATTTCCTTCTGGACATGTGCAAGTTACCTAGGGAATCATTACACAACTACAAATTTTGGATAAAGACCTGAAATTAGACAAAGAAAGATCTTCCATGGGAAGAAGTCTTCCATATCAGACCAAAGATCCCTATAAAGGCTATGCCACAGTTAGATTATCCTGGTTTTCCTCAATCAAAAGAGAATGGAAGTGAGAAAAAATATATGTCATTATTTCCTCATGTAGTATCCTTTAAACTGCATTGCTTTGTGTTAAATTTTTCTTTTCTTAATCATTCAGATTAAGACCTATTTCCTCCAGGTTTCACATATCATTTTAGACACATAATGCCATGTTAGAGAAAACCAGAATTGTTTTTGAAGTCTTGGCAGTGCCACAAAGTAATTATTGACATAATATACACAAAAACATACTTGGTTCCAAGGTATAGGAGGTATCACATTGTAGGTAGATAGTTTCAAAAGAATGTTATTATCTTAAGTATAATAAGATAAGAGAAGAAAATCTATAAAGTACTAAGGTGAATTAAATCTCAAAAACTGAAAAAAATACCCTTTGAAGAGAAATAAAACATGGAAAACTTTCTTTTAATCTTAAGGGAAACATCAAGAAGCCAAGAAAAAGAATAAGTGTTTGAAAAATTTTACTAGAAGTCTAATGAATTTTAGAGATCTACTGTTGACTTTTGAATATTTAAAAATTATATCTATGGTCAGATTGAAAGGGACTCTCTACTCATGCACAACCTTTTCTGCTTCCATTGACTGCTCAAGGGAAACAAGGGAGACACTAAGACAGAAGAGGATAATGTTTTTGGTGCTATAGCCATATAGATAATGATATGTTGTCTGTAAGACAGACTGTGCCCATATTCCAAAATATTGTCTATAAATGTTTATTTACATTTAAAGGGGGATATTATGTACATATAAATAATTTGCATTGGTGTGGATCTTGGTTTATTGATACAAATTAAGGTTAATTCTGTTATAGGCATATTTCTGCTCTTGATTAAGGTTTTGTGATTGTATAATTCATTTAAAATGTAATATATAATTAAGAAATATAGGTTAATAGATAATCTATAATAGTCAAGTTTGTAGTCATGTTAGTTAGATTTTCTAGATGTTTAGAGGTACATTTCTGTTAGATAGGTATTATTCAATTCTTTCAGAGACCTTCAGATTATGGCATTTAAAATGTTTAAGAATTTAGTACTTTTCATGACAGTGAGACACATCTGCTCCTGGCAGCACCAGCTACTCCAAGAGGAAGATGTGCACTGAAGAGACTCCTTATAGAGTTGGTTAGCCATTTGGGCAAAGAACTGCTCTTGCCTGAATTGCTGAACTGGACATGCAGTACCCACAGAAAAATGACTGCTACACTTGACTGAAGGTGAGATGATCCTTTGGGATTCCTGCATCATGAAAGAGTCTGCTAGAGATTCTGCAGGATACTGAAAAAAAGTGCCTGAACTGCCTTTAAAATCTCCTGCGTCATGAAAAGTCTGCTGAATACTATGGACCCGTGGGCTGAATATGGGTACCCCAATGGTACAAAAGAACTTTGGGTGACTATCCAGGCAGTGAGATGTGTCTGTCAATTCTCGAATTTTGGAAGTTGCTTACAATGTACTTCCTGTTTACTTAGGTAATATTATATCCTTCTTATGACTTTTGCTAGAGTTGAAGAATTTATAGTTATAGTTTTTCTTAGTTATAATAAAAAATAAAGTAGATATAAATACTGTAATTGTAATTCTTGCTTGATAACTGTTTTGTTATATGTAATTTTACTATGGTATTAAGAATGTGTGCTGCCACCACACAGCGATACATATAATTTTTATATAAATATTGTACAAATATTAAAGCAATATTATTCCTTCTTATATTGTCATTTGCATTTTGAAAGTATTCACAACTTGCACTAGTACAAAGTTTTTACTAAACTCTCCAATGAAATACTAATTTTTGAGACTGTTTGAGTTATTATAGTTTATCAAAAACTGATAAAAATTATCTACCAACAATGTTTTGATATGCAAGTACATGCAAATTTATCCCCTTTACAGAGTAGGAATTTAAGGTTTCTTTGAAATATTTAATAACTTGTCAATGGTCATACTAAATAAGTTTGTATTTGATACCTCATTCTATTTGTCACTAGGATCATGTAGGAAGATAAGAGGGAATTTTCTAAGTCACAGCATCATATGCCTAGAGAGATAAAAGTCATTCTCAATCACTCAGCTGAAATTCTTTAGACAGACTAAGAGATAAAATCTGAGTGTGTTTGTTTCAACCTTGGTCCGAGTTATAGAGTTGGAAAACAAATAGCTTACTTTGAAACCAGAACTCATAACTCTCTAGCTACCCTTTTCAGCCTCTGTTACAGACCTCGGATAATAAGCTTAATTTCTATCTAGTTACTGATCTGCCCCTCTTGTAAAAAATGCTAAAATGCTTCTGACCATCAAGAGAACTGTGAAAGAACAACTAAAGGCTGGAGAGGTTAAGAACATTCACTGGCTGTTTTTCCAGAGGACCCAGGTTTGAATTTCAACATCTACAGAGCAGCTTACAACCATATTTAACTACAGTTCCCATGAATATGATGCTCCTTTTGAACTCCATAAACTCTAAGCATACATGTGGTGTATAGACACACGTGTAGGCTAAACAACATACACATAAAATAAAAATCATTTTTAAACAATACAGGAACAACTTGATAACCTAGCATAATAAAAGGTCATTACTCATACCTTATTGAGCATGTCACTAAGCTCATTTTTTACCTTGACCCTCTCTGTACATACCTTACATTCATACTGAGTAGAGCATGACAACTAGAAGAATCCAAAAAGTCTTAAGTTAAGTATGGCTAGATGAAAATGGTGGCCTTTGTTCTCCCATGTTAAACAGTGAACCCCCCAGAGTAACTACTTATCACAAGTCAGATCTAGAGAATGAATAAAAATTCTTTTGGAAACATTAGTGCCATAGGCTTTAATATAAGAGCAGTCGCTACATTGAAAACTAAAACAACAGTGACAATAATAACAATATCTTGATTATAGAGACCTCTTATTATTTTATGGTTTATATATGTATACTTAGTCCATTTATAAATATAAATGAATATGGAAAATTCTATACAATTAACAAATATTAATTAATTTCATCCTTATGATAATAGGAAGATATAATGGGCCAGGCAGTGTTTAAATGAATACAGTTTCTGTGTAATGATTTCAGGTGTAAAGCTAGCCAGGAGCTGGATGGCGGGAATGTAGCCAACCACTGCTTTCGCTACAGAGTGGCTGCCCAATGTGGTCTACTACCTTTACACAAAACCTGAGAGGGCTTAAAAAGGAGAGAGAGAGAGTTTAACACAGCTTTTTGCTGTTTGTGGGTGGCATGTCGCAGAGAGAATTTCCTGACTCAGCAGATTTATTTAAAAAAGCCTTGCCATTTTAAAATGAGGCTTTCTGGGCCCTGCTGCCAGTGCAGTCTCTGGCTATGGAGCATTTCTGGGCCTGGATGTTTGTGTGCCCACTCAGGATCCGGAAGAAGTACTCTGAGACCATGCCGATGACTCACCGCTCTCTGCCTGCACCTGGGCAGGCATCGGAATCAGGTTTACTAGGCATGCTCAAGCAGGAGAGCATGGGGGATTCCTGCCACCATACACAGAGATGTTTCTAGGTTGCACAGTGCTCTGCCTGGCAGATTAGGCTGTAACTGAGATAAAAAGCTCATTCTCAGAGTTAAAGTGCTAAGTGTGGATCCCACCTGGTAGTGGAAAAAAAAAAGCTGCACAGTTTTAAAATGCCAGATTTCTGGGCTGTGATCCTACCGCAGACTCTGTCTCTTGCAGGAGACAGAGAATTTGAATGGGGTTTTGTGAGTAAAATGCTTGCTTGCTTGATGGCAATGTGGACTTGCTGTGTGCCTGGAACTGTGTGTGGCTCATAGGCACCAAATGGCTGAGGCAGGAGCGGCTCTGGCTCTCTCTGCCATGCTGAACTGTGCTGACCTCAGGCAGGAACTATCGTAATTATAATAACAGCGCATTTAAGGTTTAGACTGGGCAGGAAACAGGTGGTACCATATTACCTCTACATGGTGCAACTAAAGTTTTTAAGAAGTACTTAGCATTTTAAGAATTGCTCCTAAATACTAAAGAATTACAGATTCACAATAGGACAGATTCAGACATAAAAGACCTCTAAATGGGTCACACTGTTAGACATACATAGGCTTGGGAGAGAGAAAAAAAAGAATATAGAGAATAAAGTTAATGCTTTAAAAAGGGTGAAGTCTTTAAAGAGACAAAATAAAGTGATAGAGTAAAAATAAGCCATGTAAAAATGGAAAATTCACAGAAAGTTTGGATTCTGTATATTGTATTTTCTTTGAACTTTTTGATTGTGAAGGAGCTAAATACAGAGAGACATTTCATATGGTGTGGGCTGCTAAGCTGATCCAACATGTATGTACTAAAGGTATCATGGCTTCCAAATTTGGGGCTAAGAATGTGATGCTTTGGAAAAGAGGGTCTTCTTTGTTTTCACAGAGGATGAATCCCTGTGGATTGCTTCTATCCCAATATGATATGATAGACCACATCATTCTGAAAGGTTGCTGTGAACACCCTCAAAAAAATTACTACACTCAACTACCAACTGAGATAAACCTAGCAGACAGGTTATACCATGAAAGACCTGATTAACAGCACCCCTATACAGCAGGAAGATATTTGGAGAGAAATAACTGCACCTATATTCCCAAATATTGTTTATAAATGTTCTTTTACATTTAAAGGGGGGTATGATATAGATATGAATAATTTACATTGTTATGGATTTTAAGGTCAATTTTGTTATATGTATATGTATTTCTGATATTAAGGTATTGTGATTGTGTAGTTCATTTAAAAAATGTAATGTATAATTAAAAATATAGGTAAATAGATAATCATCTATAATAGTCAAGTTCATAGTCATGTTAGTTAGATTTTCTAGATGTGCATAGATATATTTCAGAAAAGCATTCTTTATATCTTTCAAAGACTACAGAATGTGGCATTTAAGGTTTTAATAACTTAGGGCTTTTTATGACAATGAGACACGTCTGCTCCTTGCAGGATCAATCTACTTCAAGAGGAAGATGGGCATTAAAGAGGATCCTTATGGAGTTTGATAGCCATTTGGGCAAGAAACTGCTCTTGCCTGGACTGTTGTATAAACTGGAGACAAAGGACACACAGAAGGAAGTCTGCTGAACTTGCCTAAAGGTCAGATGGTCTTTTGGGGTTCCTGATTCATGAAAGAGTCTGCAAGACATTCTGTAGGATACAGAAAAAAAGTGATTGAACTGTCTTTGAAATTTTCTGCTTCATGAAAAAGTCTGCTGTATACTATGGGCCTGTGGGCCGAAGATGGATCCCCCAATGGTACAAAAGAATTTTTGTCATTTCTAGAGTTTGGAAGTTGCTTATTTCTTGTTTACTTAGGTAATATCATATCCTTCTGGAGTCTTTGATGGAGTTGAAGAATGAATAGTTATAGTTGTCCTTAGTTATGATAAAAGATAAAATAGATATAAACGTAATAACTGTAATTCTTGCTTGATAACTGTTTTATTATATGTAATTATACTATGTTAAAGTTAAAGCCTTCCCTTTTGTTTAAACAGAAAAAGGGGAAATGATGTAGGAGGGTCTTCTGTCTATATGTTACTTTCATTGGTTAAATAAAGAAACTGCCTGGCCTTTTGATAGGACAGCAGCTTAGATAGGTGGAGTAGACCAAACAGAATTCTGGGAAGAAGGCAGAGTCAGGCAGATGCCATGGCTCTCCTCTCTGAGACAGATGTAGGTTAGAACCTTGTCGGTAAGCCACAGTCTCGTGGTGCTACACAGATTATTAAAAATGGGTTAATCAAGATGTGAGAGTTAGCCAAGAAGAGGCTAGATATAATGGGATAGACAGTGTTTAAATGAATACAGTTTCTGTGTAATTATTTCGGGTGTAAACTAGCCAGGAGCTGGACAGTGGGAACACAGCCCATTGCTCCTTTTGCTACAAAGCTGGGTCAACTATTATGCTAATTTAAAACAAATATAAGAAAATTAAAAAAAATAATAGACTTTATACAAAGTCTTACAGCCATATCATATAGCCAGGCAAAGGTTTCTAATTGCCCTTTTCACACCACCACCTCAAATCTGAGCCAATCTGCTATAGTTACAACACATGTGAAGAGAAATTCAACCAAATTTCAAAATGAGTAGTGCTGAATCAAATAATATATACAACATATCACATATTATATATTCATATACAATTATATATGTTTTATGTTTATGTATTATATATCAATTTGTATTATATTTATAAGATTGTTATTTAAATTTATGTCATATATTTATTTGCATATGTATTCATATGTTATTATATATTTCTATTATTTCATATCAGACATATTATAGATTGTCATATACCTTAAACATATATAATGTATGTATGTATTTTTCTGTATGATATACATGTATATCATAAATAAACAAATGTATATTTGTATTATGTATATATGTCTATCCCTCTTTTCTTATGCTTCAAGCTTTTCAGTAGATAGAACTAGTAGACTATCACTTTTATCAGCTTCCAACAGAAGAACCAAGGCAAGAAATTTGAAAACAAATTTTAGATTGGTTTTTGTCTCTGTCATTTATTGATTGGAATTTTTTCCAAGTTACTGAAATCCCCATTTATCAGCAACAAACCTGCATAATTTTGCTTATGATGTAGCATTGATACATATATCAATCACTTTTAGGCCTAAAATATCAAAGAAAGAAGAGTTACTGGAACCCAAATAAAATGTCTTTTACTTTAGGATATATGCAGTATCCTGAGAGGAGTTATAAGGTATAGTACCATGGATAATGATAGGATACTATGATACTACAGCATTAATTTAGAAGAATAATTTCTTTGCCCTTTTCCTCTTCTCTTTCTTCATTGCCTGATTCTTAATCCCTGAACTTAGCCTAATGTTGTCTGATATTTTGTTTTTGTTCTGACATATTACGTACTATTAAACTAGACATTTAGGACCCACAGAAAAATTACTGCTAAACTTGTCTAAAGGTGAGACTATCCTTCAGGGTTCCTGCTTTGTGAAAGAGTCTGCCAGACATTCTGCAGGGCACAGAAGAAAGTAACTGACAAACTGCCAATATAGGCAGAACTGTCTTTGAAATTTACTGCTTCATGGAAAAGTCTGCTGGACACTATGGGACTGTAGGCCAAAGATGGATGTCCCAACAGTGTAAAAGCTCTTTGGGTGACTGTCTGAGCAGTGAGATGACTCTGTCAATTCTAGAATTTTGGAAGTTGCTTACAATGTACTTCCCATTTACTTAGGTAATATATCCTTTTGGAGTCTTTGATGGAGTTAAAAAATAAGTGGTTATAGTTACAGTTTTCCTTAATTATGATAAAAGATAAAATAGATATAAATATTCTAACTGTAATTCTTGTTTGATACCTGTTTTGTTATTTTTCGTTATGTTTTGTTATGTAATTTTACTATGTTAAAGCCTTCCTTTTTAACAGAAAAAGGGAAATGGTGTGGGAGGTCCTTCTGTCTATGTGTTGCTTTTATAGGTTCATGAATAAAAAACTGCTTTGAGCCTATGGCAGGGAAGAAAAGAACTATGTGGGGAAAGGTAGGTAGTATGCTGGGAGATAGAAGGGTGGAGTTTAGGAGATGTCATGAAGATAGACGTGCTGAAATATTGCTGGTAGGCCATAACCTCATGGTGATATACAGATTAATAGAAATGGGTTAAACTAATACGTAAGAGTTAGGCAATAAGAAGCTAGAGTGAAGGGGATAAGTAGTGTTTGTATTAATACAATTTCTGTGTTATTATTTCAGTTCTGCGTGGCCAGGACGAATAAACAACCCCTCCTCCAACAGAGATAAGAGAAGCAGAGCAGCCAGCCACCAGAAACTTTTTACCTCCACTAAATCTTTTTAACCTCCACAGGAGACCAAATAGGGGCTCCTGTCTCTAGAAATCCTTGAACTTAATGAGTACAAGATCCTGTTTCACTCATTTTATATTCCCATTTCTACCTCCCAATGCTGTGATTAAAGGCATGAGCCTCCTATGTGCTGGGATTAAAGGTGTGAAACTCCGCTGTCAGACTCTGTTTCTCTTTTAGGATTGTTCAATATTGTGTAGTGCAGGGTGACCTTAAACTCCTGATATTATGCTTCTTTTTCCCAAATGCTGGAATTAAAAGTATGTGCCACCATTGTTTGGCTTCTATGGCTAACTAGTGGCTAACTCTATGCTCTGATCTCTAGGCAAGCTGTATACATCAGAACACAGACATAATGTCATGCAACAACCTAATGTCAGCTAAAAGCACAGGAGTGAAATTCTTGCAGCCATCTAGGTTGGCATCCTCTGGCACCTAGTAAAGAAAGGATAAAAGGTGATTTTTAGGTCACAGTGACAATTTAGAGAGATGACAAGTATAAATAGAAGTTTCTGTCCTGCCCAGTCCCACAGCCATTTAGTTCCAACAAAACAGAGGCTTATATTAATGATAAACTGGTTGGCCTATTAGCTCAGGCTTATTAACTAGCTCTGAATTAACCCATAATTCTTGTCTATGTTAGCCACATGACTTGGAACCTTTTACCAGTGAGGCATTCTCATTTGGCTTCCTCTGCATCTGGGTGGTTCCTCTTCTGAGAATTGTCCTAGTTTGGTTGCTCCACCTATATTTCCTGCACTTCTACTCGCAAATCAGTGTCTTATTAAACCAATGCAAATGACAAAACTTTATAGCATACAAGAGCATTATCGCACAACAGACAAGCATTAAAGCATTAACAATCACATTGTTTTTTCCTTTGTTGACCAGTTGGTGTGGGAAGTCCTTCTGTCTATGTGTTGCTTTTATTGGTTAATGAATAAATCTGTTTGGCCAGTGACATAACAGAATAGAGCAAGATGTAAAAACTAAACTGAATGTTGGGAGAAAGAAGTCATTGTCAGTGAGAAGCCATGAAGTCAGCAGAGGAGAAAGACACAAGCTGCCACCTGGAACCTTGTAGGTACGCCATGAGTCTCATGGTAAAATATAAAATAATAGAAATTGGTTGACCAAAGTGTTGAAATAGGAGTGGCGGGGCTGCGTCCCCCGCACCCGGCCACCTGCATGGCTAGGTTATGCCCCGAAATAATTACACGGAAACTGTATTCTTTCAAACACTGCCTGGCCCGGCTAGTTCCAGTTTCTTATTGGCTAGCTCTTACATATTGTTCTAACCCATTTCTAATATTCTGTGTAGCCCATGAGCTGGCTTACCAGGGAGGATCTTAACCTGCATCTGTCTGGAGCAGGAGAATCATGGCGACTCCTCCACTAAGCTTCTTTCTCCCAGGATTCTCTTCTGTCTACTCCGCCTACCTAATTTTCTATCCTATGAGGGCCGAGGCAGTTTCTTTATTACTAACCAATGAAAGCAACAGATAAGATACAAGACCCACCTCCATCATCAAAGATATAAGAGATACCTAGAAATACACATAAGTGACTGGCCAAGCAGTGACTTAAATAATATAGTTTCTGTGTGATTATTTCAGGAGTCTGGACAGCCAGGAACGAACAAGCAGCCTCTACCAACAGCCACTGGTTGTTTCTGTCAGCCTCACCCCTGTTCCATGTTCTTCCAGTAATACTATTTAAAATTTGTAAACATGGGCGGTGGTGGCGCATGCCTTTAATCCCAGCACTTGGGAGGCAGAGGCAGGTGGATCTCTGCGAGTTGGAGACCAGCCTGGTCTACAAGAGCTAGTTCCAGGACAGGCTCCAAAACCACAGAGAAACCCAGTCTCAAAAAACAAACAAACAAACAACAAAATTTGTAAACATACTAACCCCAGAAAGTTAGAGGAAGGTTGTAAAAATGTATACGTGAATTATAGAGAGATTCTATAGAACATGACTCACAGTTGAACACTAGCAAAAATCACTTGGCTTCTGCATAGCAGTTCCTTTACTGTTGGACAATTATCATCCCCTTGCTGAACCTTCATTCTTATTTCTACTTAAAGGAAGATAGATTAGTGCTAAACGTTGTTTAATAAAGTGATTTTGAAGATTAATTCAATATACATAAGGACTTAGCAGAGTGACTGGAAGAAAATGAGTCTATGCATCAACTGTGCTTATTATCCGATGTTTTTTTTTTTTTAAATCAAGGAATTCTTTTATTGAAGAGGCCTGTGGTTTGGTCTTAAAAACCACTGAAAAACTAAGCTGTTCTCTTGGAACCCCAACCTGCAAATTTAAGCTGTGCACTGGATGATACAAGGTTAAATTATACTTCCCTTTTTACAGTCACTGCAGCTTATAGGCCCTGAGGAAATGATCAATCATTTCTTAGCCTCCAGGTACTACAGATACTAGCTCTATCCTTCTAGACAAGTGAAAAGTTTCTTTCATTTTCCCACATGTTGTAGTCTCTTAAAAATTTAAAGAGTGATTTTAATCCTAACGCTCAGGAGGTAGAGGCAGCTGGATCTCTGTGAATTTGAGGCCAGTGTAGTCTACAGAGTGAGTTCCAGTACAGCCAGAGCTATGCAGAGAAATGCTATCTTGAAAATATTAAAAAAAATGATATGTTAAAGAGCTTCAGACAAACTTCATCCATTAAAGGTGCATAATTAAACATTTTTGTGTATTTACAGCCATCATTGCAATCTAATTTCAGAACATTTTCACTGATCTCAAAAGAAATTTCCCACTTTTCCTACTAGTAACTCTTAAAATAATTTCCATCTATAGCTGACAAAGTATTTTTCCCTAGAGACTTGTGCACATAAACATGGAAAGTTTAATAGAGACTGTTAACATGATGGTTCACTAGAAGTTGCATATATATATATATATATATATATATATATGAGCAATTACAAAGAATGAATAGATAGACCCTGTTAGGGATGGTGGGATACGTCTACAATTTTTTCACTTGGAAGATGAAGGACCTGGTTAGGGGGTGGGGAGTGTTCAAAGTAGTCCTCAGTTACATAGGGAGTTTCAGGTCAGTCAAAGGCACAGAAATTTCTATCACAAGAAACCAAAATAGAGAGCAAGGAGAAGACTCCATTCCAAAGAAAAAGAACTTCACATATTCAAAGGGCAGCCATGGAATATCAGAAATACGTTGGGAAAAGGAGGGTAATACTGAAAAAAATTAAGCTATGGCAAAAACAAGTTCAGTTACATTGCTTCCTAGATTGGGAGGGGAAGCAGAAGCCTCCTGCAAAAGGCAAACCAAACAACCTTGGTGGAAAGAGACTAACAGTCCTAATATCCTCAATGCAGTTTCAGGTTTGTATGAGACAATGATTCCTTCAGTAGACAGGTCAACATTAGAAAGTAAACCATTTTGTCAGTTACGTGACTTGGTGGGTAGTGGCTGGACACGTTGTTTTTGAAGAAACTAAATGTTTACAATTGAGTTATCCTGGGGGCTTGAGAACAACTCAGGAAACATGCTTTATAAAATGTGTTTGATAGTTTCATACATGCATATAATGTGTTTTCATTTAATCTACATTTCACTCCCTTCCCACTATCTTCTGGAATACCATCCTATACCACTGTTCCTTCTCTACTTTTTATAAAGTTTTCTTTAAAGCCACTGAGTCCACTTAATGCTATCCATGCATGTATGGGGGTAGAGTTATGTATGGGAGCGTAGGCATTTAGACAAGGACTTCATCCCTGAAGAAAACCAAGTGTCTCTCCCATAGCAGGCTCTATCTTATCAGTTAGGGGTAGAAGCCTCCCGTGGTGATAATTTCTTTGTGCTTTAATAAATAAAGCTTGCCTGAAGATCAGAGTGTAGAGATAAGCCACTAGAAGCCAGGTACTGGTGACACATACCTTGAATCCTAGCACTAGGGAGACAGGCAGATGGATCTCTGTTAGTTCAAGGCCACCCTGGGCTACAGAAGATTTTTTTTCTTTTTTTGTATTATTATTATTATTAATTATTTATTAAAGATTTCTGCCTCCTCCCCGCCACCGCCTCCCATTTCTTTCCCCCTCCCCCCGGGTCAAGTCCCCCTCCTTCGTCAGCCCAAAGAGCAATCAGGGTTCCCTACACTGTGGGAAGTCCAAAGACCACTCAGCTCCATGCAGGTCTAGTAAGATGAGCATCCAAACTGCCTAGGCTCCCTCAAAGCCAGTACGTGCAGTAGGATCAAAAATCCATTGCCATTGTTCTTGAGTTCTCAGTAGTCCTCATTGGGCTACAGAAGATTGATCCAGTCTCAAAGAGAAACAGAGCCCTGTGGTAATAGCTTACACCTTTAATCCCAGCACCAGGGAGGTGGATCTGGGAAGTGATATGGCTGGCTGGAGAGAAGAATGAATATAAGGCAGGAGGAGACAGGAGCTCAGTGAAGTCTGAGGAAGCAGTTTGAAACAGTCAGTCTGAGAAGCTGTCTGAACAAGCAGGCAGACGCAGCAGTCTGAGGACCTTAGTCTGAGGAGGCAGTCTGAGGACAACATTGACCTTTTGATGTAAGCATTGGTAAAGGTAAGAACTGTCTAGTGGTTGGCTGCTCTGCTTCTCTGATCTTGAGCATTAACCCCTATATCTGCCTCTGGGCTCTGAATATTAAGAACATTTAGAATTCATGCTATATCCTCTTTCTTCCTGACTGGGATTTTGACTAAGATGATCCTTTGCAGGCCTTATCCATACAGTCCCAAGCACTGTGAGTGTCCAGTAAACACTGTTCTGAAACAGTCCTCTATAACAGTGCTTCTTAACCTTCATAATGTTGTCACCCTTTGTTCCAGTTATGAATTTTGTGGGTGGACGACAAAGCTGATGTCACGAGCCATTTCCCCCCTAAAAATCATTACAGGAACCATCACCCTGGGGAGTCGGCAGGGAACCTCACACCCAAAATTATGTTCTATTGAGAACCTGCCCCACACCCAATTAAGCTGTTGATGGAGAGCTATCTGTTAGCGGAACCCGCCTCACTTTCCAGCTATCCAGGGAACTAGGTGTGGCAACTCGTGACTTCTTGGCCTACCTGTCCGTCCGAACATAACCTGGCCTACGTGACCTGGAACACGCAGCAAGAGTCCAGTTTCCCTACCCTTCAGGGGCTATATAAGCAGCAACCATGATCCTAATAAACGGAGGCTTTGACAAATCGGCTTGGCCTCCTTCTTCTGTCCTAGCTCATTCCCTTCCAGGTAGCGCCCCTCTGAGACCCTGGAATAACTGATTGCAGGATGGGTTACAAACCCCTAGACTGAGTAACCCACCCAACGCAATCGACAAGCTGAGACAAAAATACATTCAAAGATACAGAAAACAATATTAAGAAACATGTCCAAATGTTCCAAAAATCTTGCAACACATTCAAGAGATGGTACATAAGAATCTATCATACAGAAGAAGAATATAAGGAAAAAAATCAAAGAGATGGATAATTTCATCAGTTAAATTATATCAGAAAAAATTCAAATTGATGAAGGAATGGATATCCAAGCTAAAGAGACCATTACTACCACAAATAGACATAATTTTAGAGGAACAGAATTGTCAAAAATATAAATCAAAACAATCCTAAACATTGAAAGCAAAACACTGAGTCACTCACAAATGCAGGAACATTAGAATAATCAGCAATCTTTCAAAGAAAGAAAGCATGGGATAGTTTAAGTCCTGAAAGTAAATAACTGAAAACTATGATATCTATGTAAAATGGAACTATTTTTGGAAAGTGATAGAGAAATAAGGACATTTGAAGATCTGTACAAACTAAGGAAGTTCATGACCACCAATCTAGCACTGAGGAATATTATTACAGGACTATTATTCACAGAACAAGAAGGAGTTTCAGTCATAAGAACAATAGACAAGAATTAAATTCATGAGAATATATGAATTAAAGTCAGCTTGTAAGCAATTCATCATGTCAACAAAGTAGCAGAGTATAAAATTAACATATAAAATTAATAGCCTATTTGCATAACAATAGCTACGATGCACATAAATCTGGGGTGAGTGAAGAAATACAGTAAAAACAACTTCAAAAATAGCTAACCAAGGCCTTCAAAAAAAAGACCTCTATCATAAAAGTTGAAGATAGAGATAAAAAAAAAAAAAAAACATGCTCTATAGCCTGCGGATAATCCTTGCCGGTCATATATAAGACAAGACTTTAAAATCTTGTATATATTAAAACCTGTCAAAATTAAACATTAAAACAAAAAATAATTTCATAAATAAATAAGCCAGTGAAATAACTGAATATATATTTCTCTGAAGAAATGACACAAGGGGTCAGATATTTGAAAAAGTGATCATCATCTTTAGCCACCTGGGTAATGCAAATCAAAATTGCTTTTAGATTCCATTTCAGTGAATTAGACCAAATTCTCTCAGCTTACAATCAATTCCTCCTGGCAATGCTGTTGTATCTTCACCTACTCACAACAAAATATGCTATTAAGCAAAAAATTGAATATCCAGGAAAATTTGTCAAAGTTCTTACTTGAAGCGATAACATTTTTGTCAATTTGTCTCTCTAGGTACAAGACTTAAGTTGCGGCCCCGTGTTACATTCCACTCTTAAGGATAAACATAAAAACACTTTTTAATCACAGTATTAGTGGAGCCTGCAATATTTATCCATTTGATATTTTGCTAATCTCTATCTGTCACCACTACAACATGTCTTCTTAGCAGGACTGAAAAAATCTGCAGTCAAGTAAAAATATGAAAAAGTGACCAAGTTGCACAGTTTGACACTGAATCTACCAAAATTCAATGTAAGGAATCAGACTAGTCCTTCATGAATTATAAAATATAATGAAAAATGGAACTACAAGTATTTATCACAAGAATTACTAGTGAGTAGTCACTTATTAACAGCCTATTCAGTTCTTCAATTTGACCTTAATGTAGACAATTTTGATTTTCTAAATAAATCAAGAATATAGCCCACATTTAACTAAAAACAAGAAAACAACAACAAAACCAAACTGGTACTGGAGAGATAGAGATTTTATGTAGCTAAAAGCATTGGCTGCTCTTCCAGAGGACCTACGTTCAATTCTGAGCACTCATATGGTGCTTTAAAATTATTTGCAACTCTATTCCTAGGGATCTGACACTCTTTTCTGTCCTCCATGGGCACTGCATGAATGTGACTCATAGGCATACATTCAGACAAATATACATACACAGAAAATAAAAATAAATAAAATCTTGAAACAAATTTAAAATGTATGGCTGCAGGGTAGGAGGATGAGATTGTAGGTTTTTTTTTTTTCTTTTTTTGGGATTCACCTTCCAGCTCTCAAATAAATTATACAGAGACTTATTCTTATATGAATGGCCGGCATTAGCTTGGCTCATTTCTAGCTAGCTTTTAAAACTTAAATTATATTGTTTCTTTTAGCTACACTTGATTCTGGGTTTTCTACTTTTCTTTATTCTATATATCTTTGTTTTCTTCTTACATCATGACTGGCTATGTGGCTGGGCGGGTAACCCCTGATATCCTCCTGTCTTCCTTTTCTCACTTCCCCTCTTCTCTTTTTCACCTCCTATTTATTTTCTCTTCTTGGAAGCCCTGCCTATCATTTCTCCTGCCTTACTATTGGCTGTTCAACTCTTTATTAGATCAATCAGGTGTTAAAGACAGGCAGAGTAACACAGCTTCACAGAGTTAAAGGAATAAAACATAAAAAAGAAGCACATATTTACATCATTAAACATATTCCACAACATAAAAAATAACAATATTTAACTAATATTCCACAATATAAGATGGTAGCAGACCAAACCAATTTGTTACTCTCAGTTAGATGGTACTTTTAATTCTAGAAAATAAAATAACAATGTATGCATTCACAGATCTAAGATGAACTGGTCCAATGATGGCATAGACTGTTTTGCTGATTTAAACATAAATGATACAATTCTTTAGCACTGCATGTTGCCACAGCTGTTCACTAAGTTGAATAAAAGAAAATGCAAATTGTCAAGCCCATTAAGTGAATGTAAGTGTGCTCAAGGTTGCTGACAAAGTGTACAACTGCAGGACTCCAACAATTTAAAAAAGGAAACAACAATGCCTTCTGCCTTATTGGATGGGAGTTGTAGTTTAAACAATACTGTGTAAGCATCTGTTTTTTTTCTGTGAAAATATCTGGACAACAATGTATTCACTGAGCCCGGCGATGGTGGCGCACGCCTTTAATCCCAGCACTCGGGAGGCAGAGGCAGGTGGATCTCTGTGAGTTCGAGACCAGCCTGGTCTACAGAGCTAGTTCCAGGACAGGCTCCAAGAAAAAACAAAAAAAAAAAAAAAAAAAAAAAACAATGTATTCACTGATATTTGAGATAGAAGCTTGCAGTTATTAAGTCTAGTAATAAGTTAGATAAGGATACCAGGTAATATACAATCTTTTGTTGTCTTGGTTTTATCCTTTCATATCTCTTTCTCATATTATTCTATATGAGCAAAAATTTCTACATTTTCTCATGACTCAGTCTCATCTCCCTGTCTTTGACTTTTCAATATCCCTAGAACCTTCCATTTCTACATATAGAGCTTCAAAGTTCCAAATCATATATTTCTTTCTAAAATAAGAGCATGTCACCATCTGTTTCCTCAATATCACTTTGTAGGTTATGAATTCCAATTGCAAAGTCAGCTTGCCCCAAACAATACTCATCATCTTTTTACTTAATCTATCTCTCTAGTGAGCTCATCTCAGTAAGTGATACTACCACTATCATAAAACATTATGATGCATCCTGACAAGATATGGCTGATACACAGGGCCTGAAAAGTATATTTCTCTCCACTAATCTCTTCTCTTTACAGAGGTCGGCAGTTAATGACGGGTTTGAAGCTTCTTCTCCCCAGATGCCTAAGACAGGGGCTTGCATAAAAGATGCCTGTTCCAATGACCGGAAGATTTGGGTAAATGAAGAGGACTTTGCCCAAGGCAGACGTGGCGTATCCGTCCTGTTGCAGAAGCACAGGGTTTATTAAAATTAATAAGAGAGAGTGGATTGTGGGCGCATATTTCGAGATTACACAAAAGCCATTGCCCCGGTTTGAGCTGATTACATAGCTCAGACAAGCTGTCTGTGCCCTTAACAAAAGCCAGGATGTCTAGCTCCTAGCTTCTTTTGCTAAAGTGTGGATTACCTGAGAAGAGGTGTTGACTGAAACTGGTCAGGATGTTTGGGGCTTCTTTCCTTATGCAATTTGGAGGTTGCCTTACAGAGGTGCTAATTCAGGGCCTACCTGACTGCTAGATGCTGACGTGACCAGAGCCCAGGCACCTGGTTGCCTAGGCAACAGCCTTTGTGAGTTCCCGCTCATTTGGTGTGGGTATATAAGATGTTTGGACAATAAAGGATGATTCTGGCCCTTTCCAAAATGACCGTGTAAGTTGTGTCTGATTATTCCTCGCGACTCTGTTTGAGCCAAGTTAGGAAGTCTGTGTTGGACCCACATGGGCTCCGACATACCACTTAATATTTTAGGCAGGCCAGAAACTTCATCTTCTTCCTTGATATCTTCACCTCAATAGATCATGCATTAGGAACAGAAATATGACTTAAGCCAACAGATTAACAGCTAGTCTACTATTTCTTCATGAGTCCACAGAATAAACAGATTTTAAAAGTCTAATAAACAAAAAATTAATAGATTTAAGTAACTAGACCTATCTTGTCTATAGTCACTGATATTTGTTCATAATTTATTCACATAGGGAAAAGGAAGGGAATATGTATTAAAGTGAAATTGTGAAAATTGGGCTGTACTCCCAGAGAGTTAATTTAGAAATGTTAAGAGATCTTAATTACTTCTCACTTTCAAATGTGAGATGGGAGGATTCCTGTAAATTGAAGGTCAGCTTGCTCTACATAGTCAGTTCCAGGCCAGCCAGAGCTATGCAGTGAGACTCTATCTAAAAAATAAATAAAAGAGTTGAAGAAAAAGAGGCACTAAAAATTGTTAAGATACCTGCCAGAAAATATGGCCAGACACATCTTTAAGATTGCAATGACATTACTGATTTGTAAGTAAGCCATGTCCTGATGATTCCAGCCACTGACATCCTGGTTAGCTTCACAGGACTAGGGCAGTATGAACAAAAACTGTAACTCAAGATCATTCCTACAGAGGGATTGTCTTGTGTTCAGGCTTCATTTAATCAAAATGAACTGGGACTTTGGGTCTGAATCATGTTCTGAGAACCTCTTCCTATGCCATTTGTGCTGCCTATATTTGTGGATCATGGAGAACATAAGGTTAACAGGATAAGGTAAGGATTGAAGATATGCACGGATGCAGGCAAGAATAGAATGAAGGATACCATGTTGCCAAGAAACGAATTATTTCAGCACTATGACAGTGCTTCTCATTGGAGTGAGAGCACTGATACTAGGATGTCACTATTCCTCACAGAACACTGAAAGAATTTTACTATCTCTGACTTTAGGATTCAGAATGTTGGCTCAGTCACTCTAGCAAACAATAATGCTTTCACAGGCTTTAAAAAGACTCCCTGGTTGGTAGGAAAGAGCCATTCATATCAAGAAGAGTTTTCATATTCCAAATAATCACTACCTATGTAAATAAATGTATCCACTGACCTCCTGCACAACAAAACATTGATCTACAAGGCACCCAATGTTTTGATGCCTCTCTTACAAACAGTCTTGATGACCAGGAAAATAAACAAAGAAATGGGAATACCTGTTGCGGGAGGTCCTTCTGCCCCTCCAACCAATAGCTGCTGTGATACCAGCCCATTGGGGCGTGGCCTCTCTCCCTTTAAAAAAGCGGCTATTTCCTCTGCTCGCTCTCTTCACTTCCTGCTCCGCCGGAGACTAGACTCCCTTCCTGGTTGTGCAGATGGCTGTTGTCTTGGACGGTGATCTGTAAGTTTTCCCCTTTAAATAAATAACACCCTATTACTCATAACTCCAAACTGGTGTGGCCTTGTTCGTGACTTACGCCTTCAAATACCTATGACGAACAGCACCAAATACTGGACTATACTCACTGTTGAGAGTAAAGAACAGAGCTACAATTACTTGATAAGAATAGAGAATTTTACATACATGTGTCTATTTATCTCAATCTCCTGTACACAACATACCAGAGGAATTAGAACATGAATGAGATTAGAAGAGTTAGTTCTTTTAGACACTGAGCTATCCATCCCCCAACTCTCTCCAAAGGGATGGGAATGCTAGGTAAGTAGAAAATGAGATGGATGCCATAAAATTTACTGGGTTTTAATAAAAGGAAGTGATGAGAGAACTATAGAATCCATCCAAGACATCATTAAAGAACAAGAAAAGGAGATCAGTAAGTGTGGCTAAAGGCAATATCTAGAGAATGAATAAAAACTATTTTGGGTTTCTGTCCCACTGACTTAGACTCCACAATAAACAGGGAGCAATGTACCTTTATCGCTTCCTGTATTTCTTTTATGTGGTTCTTTTCCTTTAGATATCACTACCCATTTAGTAGACTGAAGTTTAAGGAAAGTAAAAAATTATAGCTTTAGAGATACTACCATTTTTCTTTTATCACAACTATATTAAGTTTAGGAGACTTTGCATCAATATACGTTATTGTCTTCTTTTCTGTCGATTGCGTTTGGGTGGGTTACTCAGTCTAGGGGTTTGTAACCCACCCTGCGATCAGTTATTCCAGGGTCTCGGAGGGGCGCTACCTGGAAGGGAATGGGCTAAGACAGAAGGAGGTCAAGCAGATTTGTCAAAGCCTCCGTTTATTAGGGATGGGTTACAGTTTATATATGGTAAGGAATGGGGGGCAGGGCATGGGATCTCGCCGCGTGGTCCTGGTCACGTAGCTCGGTCAGGTAGGCAAAGAAGTCACAAGTTGCCACACCTAGTTCCCTGGATAGCTGGAATGTGAGGCAGGTTCCGCTAACAGATAAGTTAATTAGGTGTGAGGCAGGTTCTCTCAATAGAACATAATTATGGGTGTGAGGTTCTCTGCAGACTCCCCAGGGTGATGGTTTCTCTGTAATGATTTTTAGGGGGAAAATGGCTCGTGACACTTTTCCCCTTTTTATTAGCTGATGAAGATAAAGGAATTTAAACACAAAGCATCCAGATGACTATACAATAAATCCTGATGTAAATCAAGAATGGAAAGTTAAAACTGAATTGTTATCTCACCGAAAACATCACACATCACTGCATAGTGAAAATACAGCACAGTAATGATTGTTTTTATATCAACTCAAAATTTGGTGCATGTTAGACATCTTAGAGATTGACTATAATATGTAAATTACATAAATTTGAACTTTGAAATGTGAATACAATATACTGTTCTTCATGACTTACCTGATAATGTAATATGATGTGACAGAAAAAGAGCCCTGTCCCCCAGGCTTTCTTTTTTAGCAATGTTCATACAATCTCCTAAGTTTTGAAAATTTACTTGACAGTGTTTCTTCTTAAACATTAAGGTTGAAGAACCTCAGCTTGTAATTTTCCACCTTCAAAGAAGTAACAAATAATTATAAGTCATTTAGACTTTTAATTTTTATTTTTTCAAATTTTTTGGATATGGATTGTGTTACAGAAAGATTTTAATTTTAAAAGCAAGAATACATATAAAATGCTGAGTTTCAAAGGACTTTGTGTACCATCTCCAGGATTATCCAATGACTTTATGTAATGTTAGGAAATCCTGCTTGTCAAAGGATGCAGTCTACTATGGCCTGGCAGTTCTCTCTGACCTTAGCAACATGAAGTCCCAGTGGAGGACTTCTTTCTCTCTACCTGATCTTATTTGGAGAATGTCTCTAGGCCCAGATGACTGGCTTATCTCTAGTGTGACCCTTGACCCAATTCCTTGCAAATGCTCTTCCCCTGCTCTCCATATGGTAATTAGGTGACATGCTCTAGCTATTTTGATAGGGGCATGTTGCTACTCTTCCAACTATATGATAGGAGCATGTCTCTTAAAGTAATTTATCGGGTACTGGCCCTAATCCTATATAACCACTATACTCTGGAATAAAGTTGAGCTGCCTTACTAAAGCTGTCTGTCTGAAGGCTCCCAGGTCAAACAAAGCTCTCTGTTGCTTTTTCTTCTACTTTGCCCTGATGGACTGGTAGCCAACAGACTGTAAAGAAAAAAAAAAGGATGTCTATAGTTGCTTTTTTATTTACTCTTTGACTCTTCAGGAGCCTGCCACCCAGCTTTCAGATAAATACACAGAATCTTATTACTTATGCATGCCCAGCCTTAGCGACAGTAGAAAAACCAGCTTTTCTGGATTATATTATCCCATTTCTCTTTAACTATATTTTGCCTCTGGGTTTTTTATTACCTTTCTTTATTCTCTATATATTTCTATCTTTATTATTTTGTAGCTAGCTATGTGGCTGGGTGGCTCCCCTCCTACTTTTTACGCTCCTTACTCTTCTATTTTCTCTAGATTTCTGTTCCTATTAATTCTTTCTGACTATCAGCTCCACTCATCTACCTACCTATTGGCCTTTTTGAAACAATCAGCTGTTTTAAACAGACAAACAGGACAGCTTTAGAGAGTTAAACAACAAAAAATAAAATAAAAGAATGCAATATGTCTTAGCCTCATTAAACAAATATTTCACAATATAAACTAATGCAACACATCTTAAGGTAATATTCCACAACAGACTCCTACAAGGTAAGATAAATTGTATCATATAAAGAAAGTTGCAGTCCAGTATAGTCTTCTTAAAATGTGAAATTGACAGCTCTATTGAGAAGTAGAGGTTATGTTCTCCTTAAATATGTGACCTCCTTTGCAATGGCTTAAACCACATAAAAGAATTAATATGGACTTCTAATAGTTCCTATGAACAAAATTAATGTAAAATAAATCAAAGACCTAAATGTGATAGTCAAATCTATGAAACATGTAGAAGAAAGTACTGTAATAAGCATTTGGTGACTTTAGTTAGGCAGTAGTTCCATCACTATGACTACTAAATCACAAGCAACAAAAATAATAAATATATCAAAAGAGCACATAATTGAAAGCTTTTCTGCTTTAAAGAACACTACCAAGAAAAAAGATAACCCACAAAATGAGAAAAATCCTAATGATTTAGAATAGAATTTATAATATATATGTATATGTGTCTTATCATTAAATAATAAAAATATAAATGGTAAAGATTTCTTGTACTTCAAAGATGGTGCACAAGAAAGTAATAAGGAAGCAACAACAGATGTTATTTTCCATTCCTTTTCTTTCCTTCTGTTTCCTTATGTTACACTATAAGCACACAGTGTAATAATACATAAACTACAACCACACATCAAAATTAATGAATTATTTTACAAACCAAATGGAGAGTGAGCAAGGTAAGATTCATGCTATGTTATATGGTGATATTTTGTGTTTTAACAAATAAAGCTTGACTAAAGATCAGAGTACAGAGTTAGCCACTAGTTAGTCATAGAGGTCAGGCAGTGGTGGCATATACCTTGAATCCCAGCACTCGGGAGATAGTGGTAGATGGATCTCTGTGAGTTCAAGACCACCCGGGGATACACACGATTAAATTAGTATAAAAGAGAAACAGAGCCAAGTGGTGGTGACTCACACCTTTAATTCCAGCACCAGGGAGGTAAAGACAGAAAGTGATATGCCTGGGTAGAGAGATGAATATAACGCGGAAAGAGACAGGAGATCAGCATTTAGTCTGAGGTTTCATAGGGACAGCATTCAATTTTAGGATTTGTAGAGACAGGGCACTCCATTGTGTCTAAGGATTTAATAAAGGTAAGATATAGTGGCTGGCTGCTCTGCTTCTCTGATCTCCAGGCATGTTTTATTTATTAAAGGACAAACAAAATATCACTACAATGTAGGTCTTTAAATAAAGAGCAATTTTTTAAACTAAGCTACATATAAAAATGCACACAAAGGGTTTGATTATAATGATTTAATTACCCATTTAAAAAAAAACAAATGTATAAGACACAGAAGCAGTTTTAAAGATTGCTTTTCACCTTTGGTAATGGATAATCTAATATTTTTTAAATGTACTAGAAAGGAGAATGTCATACATGCAGTATTTTTAAGTAACTATACATAATCAAAATCTGAAAAATATACAAACCTAAATGTGTAAATTTAAAAAGAAAAACCTGTTTTTTCCAGAATGAAAAATGATATCCAATGAATAGAGGCAAAAGAAACAAATACCTGTGATACTCCAGGAAGATCTTCAGGTAGTTTGACGCACTTCCTTGAATCTTTGTATAAGGAAGGTAGTCTGATCTCTGGAGGAGATGCTTTCTGAAGGATTAAACCTGAACTACTTAAACGTAGTTTTAGGTCACATACACATACACTTAGTCCCGTGATTACATTATTTGACTCTGACACTGGTGTGCAGAATACGGCCTAAACCCCATCAGAAGTGACAATATATACCACAATTATTAACAATTTTAACTACAGTGACCCAAATTGATGATGCCTGGAGGAAAGGTCTGCCTTTATACCAAAAGCTATACATTTAAGTCACCTTCAAGGTAATATTCTAGGGCAAACTACTATCCATGCATTCATATGCAGTTAATGAGTAGTAGAAATCCCTTTGAGGGTTCATAGATACTTTTCATTTGCACACAGTTAAAATTAAATTGCAGATTAACTTTGAAGGACATTCTTCTGTTATATACTTTTTGTCTAGCACATCCATGCATGAAGAACAATGGTCTCTTTGTCCACATATGGTTTAAATGGTTAAACTGGCAAATTTATAACCTTGCATTTCACCTTAAGACTTTGACATAGCTTCTAAACTCTTGAAAGATCTCAGAATGTGTCAGTTTAATAATTGTGTGCATAAACTTTGAATATATAGCCAGATACTGATAAAGAAATTTACGTTCACAGAAGGAAGTATGGAAGTAATTGGTAAATGTTTATTTTGGTGATTGAATTTTAAAAGATACAAGTTTCCTAGGTAAAGTTTAAGACAATAGACAAATTTTCTTTTTTTATTTTATAATTTTAATTTTTATTGAAAATAGATTTTTTTCATCCAATCTATTTTGATCAGGGTTTCTCTTCCCCCAATTCCTCCTAATCCTCCACATTTCCCATCCACCCAAATTTACAACCTTTTTTTTTCTGTTTCCTTTGAAAACAAACAAGCAGCAACAACAACAATAACAAAACAGAATAGGACAAAGCAAACAGAAAAAAAATGAACCAATGAAATAGCACAAGAAACACATACAGATGCAGAATATGCACATTCACATATACTAAATCCTCTAAAAACACAAAATCAGAAATCATAATATTTAATCAAAAGATATGTAAGCTAAAAACATGCCCAGACATGCATGATGATGTAGTGATGAAGTGAGCAGGCCTGCTTTTCAACTCCCCCCCCCCCCCCCCCCCGCCCCGGCTCCCGCATGGCTAGCTTTACACCAGAAATAACAACACACAAATTGTATTCTTTTCAACACTGCCTGGCCCATTATATCTAGCCTCTTCTTGGCTAACTCTCATATCTTAACCCATTTCTAATAATTAGTATAGCACCACGAGGTGGTGGCTTACCAGAAAGATTTTAGCTTACGTCCATCTTGGGCCAGAGCTTCATTGCATCTGACCTCACTTCCCTTCTTCCCAGCATTCTGTTCTGTGTAATCCATCCACCTATGTTCTGACCTATCAGGCCAAGCAGTTTCTTTATTAATTAACCAAAGAAAGTAACACATAGACAGATGACCCTCCTCCATCATGATGTGACAAAAAATAAATAAAACCTTCAAAGTCACCATTGAGTGGATTTTGTGGCCATCTATTGTTGGACTTGGTGCCTGCCCCTTAAGTGTGGTTTGCATACTCAGTAAGACTATATTATAGAAACTTATTTTTTTCTTTGGAAATTACTTGTCAATTGGAAATAACTTTAAGTTATGGATGGGAGCTTTTGCTCACTTTGCCTCTAATCATTGCATCCCCACCTGCTTTAAAACTGAAGAGTCTGTGAATGCAGCCAAAGACTCTTTGACTTCTTATGTGTATCAGCCATGTTGTATCTAAATGACTTTTTTTCCTTCATGTCCTCCATCCCTACTGAATCTTATAATCTTTCAGCCTCCTTTTGTGCAAAATTCTCTGGGTCTTGAGGGGAAGGCTTTGATGCAGTCTTCCCATGTAGGACTGGTACTCCAAAATTTCACACTCTCTGAATGTTGCCTAGTTGTGGTTCTCTGTATTAGTTCCCACCAACAATGGATTAGTGTTTCCCTTACCCCACATCCTTACCAGCATGGCTTGTTATTTATTTATTGATCTTGGACATTATGATTGCAATATAATGAAATCTCAAAACTGCTTTCATTTCCATTTTTCTGATTACTAAAAATGTTGAAAATTTGTTTTGCAACTATATGTGCTTCATCTTTTGAGAATACTCTAGGTCTGTAGCACATTTTTAATTGGGTTATTTGTTTTATTAATATCCACTTTTGTTTTTAGTTCTTCATGTACTTGATATATTATTCTTCAATCTGATGTGTAGCTGGTAAAAGTCTTTTCCCTTTCTGTAGTCTGCCACTTTATCTGAAAGGTGCTGTCCTTTGTTGTAAAGAAGCTTTTCAGGTTTATAAGGAGTCATTTATTAATTGTTTATCTTAGTGCCAGTGGTATCAGATCAGATAATCTTTGCCTATGGAAATGAGTTCAAGGCTATTTCCAACATTCTCTTCTATAATGTTGAGGTCCTTAATCCATTTGGAGATGAGTTTTGTACAGAATGATAGATATGGATCTATTTTCATTCCTCTACATGCAGAGACCACCAATTTTTGATGATTCTGTATTTTTTCCAGTTTGCATTTCTAGCTTCTTTATTGAAAAGGAGGTGTTCACAGTATGTGGACTTATTTCTGTCTTCACTATAATTTCATTGATCAATGTTTGACAAACTTTCTAAATGTAGTGCAGATTTAAGTTGCTTTTCAAAGTTTAATGTGTATGTGCATGCTATACCTAAAAATTTATCCAGGAACAATAAGGAGTATATGTTGTGAGGCAATCAACACTGAATCTTTTATAATTTCTGTCTGAGGAGTCTAGACTGATGATTAAGAGAATGATTGCTACTGAATGTATCTTTTCAAACCCTCACCTGTGTGATTAATTATCTTCAGCTTTAAAATGAAGAAAATAACAGTCATATGTCTTGCTTCTATATGATGACACTGCATATGTAATGTTTGCTAACTGGATGTTTAAGAATTTCTATCTGTAACACCCTTCTCTGATGTGGGAGTGTCATATATCAATCTGTTGATTTCATTGGTTAAACAATAAAGAAACTGCTTGGCCCTGATAGGTTAAAACATAGGTGGGAGGAGTAAACAGAACAGAATGCTGGGAGGAAGAGGAAGTGAGCTCAGAGACATCATGCTCCCCTCTCCCGGGTAGACATGATAGCTCTGCTCTCTGAGGCACTCGCAATGAAACTCCGACCCAAGATGGACGTAGGCTAGAATCTTCCTGGTAAGCGCACCTTGGGGTGCTTACACAGATTATTTGAAATGGGCTAGTCCAGGTGCAAGAGTTAGCCGAAAAGAGGTTCGATATAATGGGCCAAGCAGTGCTTAAAAGAATACAGTGTCCCTGTAATTATTTCGGGGCATAAGCTAGCAGGTGGCCGGGGTGCTGGGGACGCAGCCCTGCCGGCCCTATTACAACACTTCTCTCTCTTAAATACTCAGATAAATAGTCAACTAAACACTGAAGCCTTCCTTGATTCTACTCTCCCCAAACATAGTTAATGTATCCACTTTGGATTCTTACAACACTCATTTAGACCACTAAGATGTCACATAATTCACTACTAACTTTACCACTACTCTCAGGTATGAAAACTGAAAACCTTTTATATTCCTTAAGATGTTTACATCATGTACACTGTTAAAAACTGTCCTAAATTTAAGTTTACTCATGAGAGTTGATGTGGGAAGTCCTTCTGTATATGTATTGCTTTTATTGGTTAATGAATAAGGATCTGTCTTGGGCCTGGCAAGGCATAATAGATTTAGGTGGGAAAAACTAAGCTGATTTCTGGGAGAAGGAAGGTAGAGTCAGAAAGATGCCATGGAACTGCCAGAGGAGAAAGAAGTGAGCTGCCAGCTGGAACCTTTTCAATAGGCCACAAGCCTCATGTTAAAATATAATAGAAATGGGTTAATCAAAGATATAAGAGTTAGTTAGCAATACACTTAGTAATTGGTCAAGCAGTCATTTAAATAATAGCGTTTCTGTGTGTATATATTTCTGGAGTGAGCAACCAATAACAAACAAGTGGCCTTGTACTAAAAACTGGAGGCCACTATATCCACGTAAAACCTGAGAAAGCTTAAAAAGGAATTCCAGAAACAAAAAAACAGAGATTAATGAGACTTCTTGCTCTGTTTGCTGGTAGCTCTTTTAAGAGAGGTCTTCCTGACTCAGCAGTAGCAGAAAAAAATGAGTGGTTTCAAAAAGGTGGCTTCCTGGGCCATGCTGCCAGCATGAGCTCTGGATCTTTTGGGAGACTAAACATTTAAATGAGGTTTGTGAGCAGAGTGTTACAACTTCCTTAATGGCACATAGACCCGCTGTGTACCTGAAAATGGGGCTGTGAGCATGTTTCACAGAAAATAAAACTCTGCCCTGCCATATTGGACTGGACAGAGCCAAAGGCAAAACAACCTTAGTTTTAGTAATTTCGCTTAGCTGCTTAACATTTTAAGAAGTGCTCCTGGACAGAAAAGAATTTCAGATACACACTAGAACAGATTCAGACATAAAAGACCTCTAAACGAAACATAGTGTGTTAAAAAAAAATGTGTGTAGGTTTGGGAGAGAGAAGAAAAATAGTATAGTTATAAAAGGAAGTAAATGATTTATAAAAAAAATAATGTCTTTAAAGAGACAGAGTACAGTCATAGATTAAAAGAGTAAAGATAATAAAATAAATATTAAAATTGTAGAAAAAATCTGGAATATATATATATGTGTGTGTGTGTGTATGTGTGTGTGTGTGTGTGTTTTCTTTGAATTTCTTGACTGTTAAGGAGCTAAGTACATAGAGAAATTTCATTGTATGGGCTGCTAGATTTAAAAAATCTGTATATTTTAAAGGTATCTTAATTTCAAAATTTGGATCTAAGGATTTGTTGCTTTGGAAAAAAAGGTTCTTCTTTTGCTTCCACAGAAGATAAGAACTTGTAGATTAATTCCAGACTAATGCAATTTGATGGATCAAGACCCAATGAATGGTTGTTGTGAAAATCCCACAAAATTTTTC
>NW_026067990.1:1198319-1216015 GCF_014885135.2 Alexandromys fortis
ATATACAGAGAGAGAGATTTCAGCTAGATAGATATTCTTCAAACCTTTCAAAGACATATGGAATATGGCATTTAAAATGTTTTTAAAACTGAGGATTTTTCATTACAGTGAGATGCATCTGCTCCTGGAAACACCAATCTACTTCAAGAGGATGATGGGCTTTGAAGAGGCTCCTCACGGAGTTTGTTAGACATTTGGGCAAGAAACTGCTCTTCTCTTGCCTGGACTACTTGATGTTATGCTGTTTGAACTGGATATACAGGTCCCACAGAAAAATGACTGTTGAAGTTGTCTAAGAAGGTGAGATAGTTTTTCAGAGTTTTTGCCTAATGAAAGAGTCTGCCAGGCATTCTGCAAGACACAAAAGAAAGCAACTGATAGACTTTATCATTACAAGGCAGAACAGATCTTCAAATTTCCTGCTTCATGGAAAAGTCAGCCAGATACTCTGAGCCTGGGGGCTGAAGATTGGATGGCCCAATGATACAAAAGAACTTTGGGTGATTATCCAGACAATGAGATGTCTCTGTCAATTCTAGAGTTTTGGAAGTTGCTTACAATGCACTTTCTGTTTATATATGTACTATTATATCCTTCTGTAGTCTTTGATGAAGTTGAAGGATAGTTATAAAGTTTTCCTTAGTTATTGTAACACGAGGGCCTGCTTGTTGGGGGTTTCTGTCGTCCCACCAGGTCCCACAGCTGTTTAGTCCCAAAGAAAATCACACAGAAGTCTCCATATTCTAAATTAATTGGCCCCTTAGCTCAGGCTTCTTGTTAACTCTTATAACTTATATTAACCCATTATTCTTATCTCTGTTAGCCACATGGCTTAGTACCTTTTTTAGAGGGGCGGGTTACATCCTGCTTCTTCGGTGTCAGGTGGAGGAAGCTTCCTTCTTCTGAGAATACTTCTGTTCTCATTGCCCTGACTCTACTTCCTGTCTGGTTGTCCAACTTATACTTCCTGCCTGGCTACTGGCCAATCAGCATTTATTTAACACATAATTGATAGAACACAATTGTACTGTACCAAGTTATGATAAAAGATAAATTAGATATACATATTGTAAATATAAGTCTTACTTGATACCTGTCTTGTTATATAATTTTATTATGTTAAAGTTAAAACCTTCCTTTTTATTTAGACAGAAAAGTGGAGATGTTGTTGGAAGTCTTTCCATATATGTGTTGCTTTTACTGGTTAATAAATAAAGAAACTGCTTTGGCTTGTGATAGGGTAGAGTAAATCTAGGCAGGAAAAACTGAACTGATTGCTGGGAAAAAGGAGGCAGAGTCAGGAGACACCATGTAGCCCAGCCATAGACGGATGCTGGGGATGGAACTTTACCTTGTAAGACACATCCACATGGCAATAAATAGATTAATGGAGATGGGCTAGTTTAGGATGTGAAAGCTAGCTGATAAGAGTCTAGAGCTAATAGGCCAAGCAGTGCTTTAATTAATACAATTTCTGTGTGGTTATTTTGGGTCTGGGCAGCCAGAAAATGAAGAAGTGGCCTCCTACTACAATGAGTGCTTATTATTTACTTATTTGGGGAAAGAGAAGGAAAATAAAAGTAAAAAGAATTACAGGAAATTGGCAAATATATGATCCATTTTCATAGAATAATTGGAAAAATACTTTAAAAGATCCTAAAGATATTGTGAAAGAACATGTCTTTATTTTTCAGCTATATGAGACACTCCATTTTAAGAAAATTGATGCTGTTCTAGGAAGTCTCCTATCTGAATATGCTACATGATTTATAAGATAAAAATGGGAAATGGAAAAAGATAAGATAAGTGACTAGCCAATGGGGGAAATGAAAAACCCACATGCATGTCTTCAGACCTTCATTTATGAAATAATAAAGGGGGAAAAGATATATGACATGAGTTCTTATAAGAACAAACAGCCTCCTAGTAAAAACCAACAAGAAAACTGTGGTTATGCAGAGGTTTTTTTTTTTTTTTTTGAGAAAATGAAAACAATATTTTGTAGCAAGTCCAAGGTGAAAATAAAAGATGTCACAAAGATTGTTTTAAGATCTTATGATTATGTGAACTGTAGTGAAAATACACCTCCGATTCTCAAAAATGAAGATACAGCTTTTCCTCATGTTGTCACTTCTATTTTTGTGTCCTGTGGGTGAAACTGAATACACAGGTAGTAACTACTGACAAGCCTAACTGAATGAATTGAACAAACCACAATCTTTATTTTAAGCAGGTAAAGACCTAAATATATGTTCCTCTTAGGAAGAAATAGACAAGAGCTATTTAAACATTCCTTGTTTATCAGTATAAAAGGAGTGAAAACTTCTTATACAAAATGTGTGAATAAGCAAAAAGAGGGACTAGATCATACAACCTTATATATGATGGATTGTCATCATGTTGGACAGATTTAAGTTTATTTTTCTCAGTTTCTGTTTTTCTTAAGTGGGATTTAAACAATAGCTATCTTCTAATATTGCATTGTGATTACTCTTAAAATAGTCAATGCATGTATGTTCTCTGAAAGAGATTCTCACACAGAGTATATTCTCAACATGCATTAAACAAGTAATTCTCATTTTGCAATATTTTCTCTGCAATTAAAGCATTTTAGTTTAAATAATCAATTTTAATACCTCTACTTTATTATAACAGTTGGTAGTATGATAAAATATTTTATGCAAAGATAATACAATTCTTACAAATGTCATAAAATACTCAGAAATAGTATAGAGTCTGTGAATGTGACTGTAATTTGATATTTTACATTCTCTTATCTAACAATTGCGAGATTTACCTGAAAGAGTCTAGACAATATTTACCATCAACATCTGTCATTTAAATTTTATTTGCATAACTTTAAGGTCATGTATAAAGAAAATATTCTGTGATATTATTTAAGGAAATCCTTGTTTTAGCTGTACTTCAAATAATAATTTAATACTGGCATGCTTATGAACTTTGAAAGGAATAGTTACCTCCAAATTAATTAATTAATTAATTAATCAGAGTCACTATAATAGTCATACTTTTGTGACACTTTCAAAACTGTATATTATTGTTCATTATTTATTAACTTGGTCCATGAAGCAATTTTAAAGGCCTACGTAAGTATTTGCTCCTTGCACTTCTAGTTATTCTTTTCCATTTCAGTGATGATATACTTAATGAGTAATAGTGAATAGAGAGTATTAAATAAATCTATGACTATGAACACAAATTATAATAGAAAAGTATGGTAACTACGTATCTGAAAACCACATAAATGAAGAATATAGGCAATATACCAAAATCCAAAACACAACTTATCAATTGACAAAAACTGTTGTTTCTTACAAGAGATATAAATAGTAGCTGAGCAAAAACAAGAAAAAGTAGTTCATATTAATTGAAAGAATTTTAATTGTAACAAAAATATTCAATGAGGAAGTAAAAATATCAATAAAATAAATCACAGTGGATAACCACTTTGAAACTATTAAAATTTATACAATCACAGAATTTGTCTCAAAAACTCTACATGTAGAATGATTTCTTGAGGAAATAATCAAAACAAAATGTTTTAAGAAGCATATTGAAATATTAAGCAGCTCTTGTAGCTAATATAAACAAGAATAAAATAAAATCTTGGGAATGAGCTTCAAATTAACATTTTATCAGGCACAAGTTTTAATATTACAACTTCTAAGTTGTTTTATAAAACATTTTCTTTTTTAAAAACAATAAATGATATTTAAACATTTGAGAAGATATTTAGTACAATTCTCTTCCAAATTAAAAAAAAAAAAAGATTAAGTGCTTTGACTTGTTTCCATATAGGTCACTTAGTGAGCAGGATCTTCTCATGAATAGAAACTTGCACTACCTTCCATTTACCAAATCTTACTTTTTCAAAAATTCTCCTTCCATATTTCTATCACTATGTCTAATATTTGACTTTATTTTCTTTATTTTTTTAGATTTATTTATTTTATTTTATATGAATGAGTATTTTACAAGTGCATACACTTGTGTAATACATGTGTGCCTGATGTCTGAGGAGGTCAGAGAGAAAATTGGATCCCTGTAACTGGATTTACAGATGGCTGTAAGACACTGTGTAGATGCTAGGAACCACACCCATGTCCTTTGAAAGAGCACCAAGTGATTTTAACTGTTGAGACACCTCTCCAATCCTTGGATTTATTTTACAGATTTTTTCATTTCTCACAGAAACTTCATACTCCAAACATTTTGTGAATTGTGTATAAATTACCAAAAGGAAGACACCCACAAAGCTTCAGGAAGAGGAAGGTAAAGACGCAGGCTCATTTACTAACATGAATTTTTTCTTTGATTTCTTGGTCTTTGAATAAAATTAGCTCAAATGTATTCCTTTACAACGAAATCCCCTTTATCACACAAGGTAGACTAAACTTCTATCATTCTTAATATACAACCAACATTCTTGTGGCAGAAGCCCTTTTTCGTAATATTGCTCCTTCTGTTAAGCTTTTCTCAATCTTAGTGCAACATCAAATTGTTAGTCACCTTTTAAGAAAAATTCTAAGGACAACTTACTTAAAGTAACATTTCCTTGCATCTCTTAGAGTGTTTAATCCTGGTATCATCCCCAGGATTTAGGACATGAAATTGATACCTATTCCAATTCTGATATCTGCTAACTGCAGTAGTGAATGATGGTGTTAATTATGATTATCGGGCCTGAGGAAAGCAGGATCTGCTTTAAGTTTCAAATGAAGTTAAAAGAATCATTTCTTATAGAAGAACAATATGCAGAATGTGACAAAGATAAGGACAATGTGTATGACCATGATTAGAATGACTATTAACATATAGTCTATGCACAGCAAAATTCAGATGACCCCTTCTTGTACTCTAGCTTTCAGATAAAATGGACAACAATCAGGCAGTACTGTTAAGTGATGTGATAAGATGTAGCATTATATGCCAATCAATAGGGTGAAAAAGAAGAGGTGAGAAATTCTCCAATATCACCAATTTAGAAAGACAAAATCAGATAGAGATGTTCAATTAAAATTAGGCCTCACAGCACAGACAAAAAAAAGAATCAGAAAAGATGAAAAGGATTTGTTTCACCAGGAGTGATACTATATCCCAAATCATGCAGAGCTGATTATAGATAATTACATAGATTAGAGCATATATGGTTCTCAATATCCTTGTTTCTACACATGCTTCAGTAACATACTGGGCAATTTTTCTATCCAGACACTTCTCAAATGACATTGCACTGTTTTGTAAATGGTGATTGGCATGCCAGAATTTGTGTTTAGAATATTAGTGCTTTATATGACAGTGAAAAACATTTTTCTTATATAACCCTATCAAATCTTCATGTGAGAAGACACATACACTGTGAGATTCCTTAAAGATCTCTTACAAATAACATAAGTGACAAGATTGGGCTATTATAATTACCTGGATCTATTGAACTAATTGATGTCCATCTGAGGCCATCTTGAACGTCCTACTATGATGTTGACAATAGCCAATATTTAAATAGAACTTTAAAAACACCAGAAGAGCAACAGGAAGCACAGTTTAGGGAAATTAGTTCAGAAAAGAATAGAGAATGTAATTATCAAAGCAGTATATTATATATGTTAAGTTATGCAAAAAAGTATTTTTAGTTATTCAATATTATATCAATTTGTGAATGTTGCTCCTAACATAGGGTTTCATATAAAATTTATAATACTGCTATCATGTGAAAGATACTGTTGAATAAAAGAGTCATCCCATCCTTGGTAAAATTTGTCCAAGTAGACAGTAGATGAGGGTTAATTTTATTTATTTACTCTATGAATTTTCTAAAATACATTATTCAAAATTATTAATGTACAGTGGGTGTTTTACCTACATGTGTACACAGTGCATGCAATACCTGTTGTAGCCAGAGGAGGGAGACAGATCCCTTGCATCTGGAAGTAAAGTGTTCTGTGGGTGCTGGAAATTAAACCCCATCTCTGCAAAACCAGCCAGTGCTCTTAGAACATTAAACTACAAAATTAATTTCATATATAACTATAATATAATATATAAAACTAAATGGCATATATATAGTATAATATAACTACACACTAGCACGCACACACACATACATAATTTTTGAAAAGTCTGCAACAATATTATAAACAATGATTATGGTAGCATGCACCTAAAAGCAAAAATAGTGGTCCTAAAGAGATGTTTTACTCTTTAAGAACATATGCTTATTTATTGGAAGGGTAGGAATTCAAATTCCAGCAGCCCATACATCAAGATGGGTGTGAGTAGGGCAGAGACAGGAAAACAACTATGTCTTGCTGCCTTCCAGCCTACCCAAGAAGATGAAAGTACCAGGCTCAAGGAGAGATCCTGCCCTCAAAAGAAATGGACAGAGAATGGTAGATTGGACACGTGGCACCCTCGTATAACCTTCAGGATTCACAGCATGCAGACACACAGCTACAGAGAAACACAAATAAGTAAGCAAGTCAATAAGGATGCAAATAAGTAAATGAATGAATAAAAAATTGTAAAGATCAAAAAAGCAAACAAAGAGAGCAAATAATGGAAAGTCAGGATTACATAAAAATGAAAGCAAAATAATCTTCATAATAAAAATGTCAAGAGAATAAAGAGACAGTGTGCAAAATGTGATAATACATTTTTAAAACAAATATTTGATAATATCCAAAATATCAAGTAAATCCAAAAAATCAATAGTTTAAAAGTAACCTAATTAAAAAATACTTTAGTAGACATTTCAAAAAGAAATCATGAATAGATAAAAAAATGTTCAACATCATGATTAATAGGGAGCCACATATCAAAACCATATTAAGTATCAGGCCATAGATGTTTGAATGGCTACTACTAAAATGATAAAAATATGTGTTAGTGAATATGTGGAAGGAAGGTATTTATGAATAATCCAGATACAAGGAAACAACAAGAACTAAACAAAATTAACATATGATCTAACAGTCCCATTTCTATGTATACATCCAAAAGAAATGAAATAAGTATGTAGAAGACATATCTGCATTCCCATGATCACTGTCCATGAGTCACAATAGCCAAAATGTAGAATCAATCTAAGTGCCCTTTAATTCAAGAATGGATTTAAAAATTTGGAATAAATACACACTGGAATATTATCCAAACTTAAATCAGGAATTTTTGACATTTATGACAACATGGATTGATGAACATGAAATAAATCATCACAAGTAAAATAAACAATGTTGAAATGATATACTTTTATGTGGATTATAAAGATTCAAACTCACAGATACAAATTCATATATACAAATGCATAGAATGGTGTCAACTAAGGACTGGGGAACTGGTGGTGGTATTGCGTAGATACATTTTATTCTTGAAAATTTATACGAAAGTATATATTAAGCGCTCTTAAATACAAAAAGTTTAAGATATAAATGAGGTAATACATATGTTGTTTAATTTATTTGAATCATTACAAAAAGTATTTAAATTGTAAATCATGCTTAGTACTGTAAAACTTTGAAATGTTACTTGTCAGTTAAAACCAAGTAAAAATGAAGGGATATGTTTAGGTGTTTAAGAAAATAAACATTTCTTAAAATTTCTAAAATCACTACACACACACACACACACACACACACACACACACAGAAGCATTGAAGCTCAACCTAAGAAAAGTACCTTTGAGTGCTTTCTTCCTTGTTATATGATTCTCCTGAATTAAAAAAAAAGACGTGAATATTTTGTTTTGAGGTTGAATGTGAAAAGAATGCAAATTATTTAGAAAATCAATGGTTAATCTTGCCACTCCTCAAAAGAAGGCACTTTAAGAACCCAAAGTGATGTTATTAGTTCATAAGCACCTGATTAGATTTTCATTCCCCGTATGATTTTAAAGTCAGGTAACAATTTAAATACATTAAAAAAATTCACTTATTTAAACAATATTTCTGTGAATCTGTTTATAGAGTAGTTTTAAAGAAAATGATTTATTATTGTTTTTAATATTTAAATTATATGTAATAAATTTATATATAGTTGCATAAATATGTTTACACATACTTAAATAAATATACTATATATTTTAAAATTATAATATATACTATTAATATAATATGGGGATATATTTAATCAAATATTTTATTATGCTTTATTATAATTTAATATATTTTATAATTATTTTCAAATTTTTCTGAATGTTTTGTTTAATGTAAGAAACATCTATCTTTACCTATATTGTCTGATACTTGGATTATAATGGGTGGATTAATCCTTTAAAACTATAATAACAAATTATAAAATGTACTATAGGATAAAGAAGTTAGTATTTCTTCTACAGATTAAGAGCTCATTAATGAATTTATTGCTATAAGTAAAATATCTATAAGTTAAAATAATCATGCTCAAGTGTTTTAAATCAGTTATTTAACTTATGATTGTGTGCCTTTCTACTTCTAAGTTTAACTGACATATTCACAAGTATAATATCTATTAGCATGTAGCATTTCATTGATTGAACTCACCGACGAATCTACTTTATCTTTCTGTTAAATATGTATAATTATATTATGTTTTTTAGGACACACTTTATTATTATCCATTTTCTTTATATATTTTAGCAGTAAAACAGATGCCATCTGCTGGCTGAAAGAAATATACAACATAACTGATTTTGAAAATACATCTGGAAAACAAGTGTTTCCAGTTATTTCACCGAACTTATTTCTAATCAACAACATATATAAATTTTGATACAAGATATACTACATTGTGAAATTTTAATTATTCAAAATTTGGCACTCAATGGGGGTTATATCAAATGGAAGAAATAACCCCACTTTAAATATTTTAAATCTCTCCATAGAATTGACATGAATTCTGAAATTTCATGGTAATGTTACACCATAAATATCTTACTATGCAAGATTTAAATGATGTTCATGTAGTAGGGCTTGTTTTCTAGGTGTGTTGGACACCTAAAACATGGAGGAAAATTGACTCCTATCCTTCAGCCAACATAGAAGAACATAATTAGGCACCGTTGGAAAAGTTCCTTTATTCCAAAGTTTTTATTTATATGTTTAATCTACTTTAAGTTAAATTTGTATGTGGTATAAAGCAAGATTCTATGTTTTTCACAGCACCACTTTTCAGGCTATTGTCTTTTCTAGTTTCATTCTGTTATTTTGAGACACACTGATGGAAAAATAACTTGAGAAGGAAAGGGTTTATTCGACTTCCACTTCTAAATTATAATCTATAATTGAGAGAAGTCAGGGCAGAAATTCAAGGTAGGAACCTGGTGGCAGGAATTAAGGAATGATGAATAATGCCCGTTGGCCATTTCTATTTCATGATTAGCTAGATATTTTTGGTCTTGCCCACAGTGGGCTGAACCTTCCCACATCAATTAAAAATCAAGATAATCCCTCATAGATATATCCACTGATCAACGTGATAAATAGAATTACTCAAAGCTTTTCTCAAGTTTACAAAGCTAACTAGCTAAGATGCATTATATAATCTGACACAGTAGAGGAAGATATTTTAAACATAAACATGCTGGCTTATTTATAGAGTCTATCGTCTATTATTCTAGATACCATATGCTTTTGGTTACTATACATTTGTAATATGCTTTGATTAGACTTATAACTTATCACCCTATCCTGGTACCAGAAATTAAATTAAGTATCAGTAAAAATGTCTCAAAGTGGGCATATTGTGACTGAGGGTGTTTTCAAATATACAGTAAGCTTAATGAGGAAAACTTCATTTACTTTCTCAAGTATTATTGAACTCTGGCTACTACTGTTTATGGTAGCATCCAAAGATTAACAAAAACGTGTTTCTGTTGTATTTAGCATTAAATGTCTTTCTTAGAGTGTGTGCCCACTTAACAGAGATGATAAGGGAAAGACATCAAAATGTGAATAAGGAATTAAGAACATTTGTTATTTTGTGGCTTGAACAAATTCTTGAATAATGGAAATGACATTAAGCCCATAGTATCTACAAATATACCTATTTGATATTCTTTGCTTGTTTTGTTGTATTCAAACAGTTTAATGAAATAGATCCACAATTTGAATAGATAATGCGTTTACAAATGTAAATAGGTTGTGATAATGCCTAGAATTATATGAGAAGATCACTAGTAGATAATATGCTCATTAAAAATCAGGAGATTCACAGTTGAAGAACTACATCAGGTTTTAACAATGTAAATATAATTTTATATATTTGCAATAAATAAAAATAAGCTGGAAGAGAAATGAAAATATATGCTAAAGTGATTTTTATGAAAAAATATTAAAAATTTCTTTCATATACAAATGTAGGTGCTAAAAAATGTAGGTGCTTGTTGTGGTGAGCAGGTAGGTGCAAGAAAACCACAATGAATTAGAACATACAATTTATTGGGTAATTTACAATAATGAGTTTTAAAAATATCATAATAAGCTCATGGTAAAGACATTATCATTATCTCACTTCCTATACACAGTCTTTGGTTAAGTCATGCACTTAATGTTAGTATTCAGGTTGAAAAAATCACAAAAATTTATTCCTGTACCACTATACTAAAATTAATAGGATAACTTTGAAAAATAAGGCATTGATATATGTATGTAAATAAAAGTTGACAGAGTAATTTTAATATGTGAAGATCACATTTGAAACTATTGTTCAATATTTTGAACATCTGTTATATAAAACTATGTGGTAAATGTTTTCAACACATATTATTATAAGCTTTTATATATAACTTAATGACAACATTAATAAGTATAAGTATTGTGGATTTATTGCCTAACTAATCCTACAAGTTTTCATATAATATATACTGTATATAAATTTCAAATGCAGCATACACACACATTGTTACAAATTTAGCTTTTTAAAGACAAGATCCATACCTGATCACAGTGTCTTGTGTAGAAATGTATATGAGTCATCCAAACTTTCTTATTCCACAAAAAAATAAAGAAAAACAACATGATCACTTTTATTTATACTATCTGAACCAGTTCTCTGCCTGAAATCCTTTAATTATCTTGGGCAGACCACATTCATTATGGGTTCCATGTACACCTGTAATCCTAGCACTTACGAGGTAGAGGTGGGTGGATCTCACTGAGTTCAATGACATCCTGGTCTACATAGTGAGTTCGATGCTAGCCAGGGCTATACACTGAGATCCTGCCTTAAAAGTCATCATAAATAACTTGTCAAAAAGTTAAATAATAAAATTAGTTATTCTCTATGTAGTCTACCTTTTGGACCCTTTACTCGCATCCTGCTATACGAATCCAACAATCTAGTTTCAGCTCATTTATAATTATCATTGCTATGAGAAGAACATTTAAATATCTTTCAGTGAATTATCAGTGCAAGCAATTTTAATCTTAAGTGCTAAGCAGCAGTTAAGAGATCATATTAGGTATCCTGGCAATCTGTTTTAATACTAATTAGCTAATAAAGTAATTAGAAAAGAAAGAACTATATTACTACTATGCTGATTTAGATAAAGTTTCATATGAACAATTTGGAATTGCTAAAAAATTGCATTTAGAAAACAGCAGTATATTTAAATATTTCTCATTCACAGGCAAGCAGTCATGATGGAGGAAGCTGTATTTAAATAGTCAAAATTGAAGGTGCCAGCAGATTTTAAACAGAACATGTGAAAGTGAACTGCATAGAAGCTTATGTGGTTTATCACAACACTGTCAAACTGTGGTGTTATGTCAATTTTAACCATATATATATATATATATATAATAAAATATCATATTCTGTCCTAGTCATATAATTGTCTGATCATATTCATGTAAACACCTGTGTGTAATTTTGCCAGACACTATTGATATTAATGGAAATGGATTCAGTGTATATACTGTTGTACTTTTTTTCTTTTTTTTTATTGAAAAGAAAAAAATTTCTGCCTCCTCCCAGCCTCCCATTTCCCTCCCCCTCCTCCCGCCCCTTTCCCACTCCCCCCACTTTTCTCCTCCTCCCTCTCCAGTCCAAAGAGCAGTCAGGGTACCCTGCCCTGTGGAAAGTCCAAGGTCCTCCCCCCTCCATCCAGGTCTAGGAAGGTGAACATCCAAACTGGCTAGGCTCCCACAAAGCCAGAACATGAAGTAGGAACAAAACCCCTTGCCATTGACCTTGGCTTCTCGGCAGCCCTCATTGTTCGCCATGATCAGAGAGTCCGGTTTTATCCCATGCTTTTTCAGTCACAGTCCAGCTGGCCTTGGTGAGCTCCCAATAGATCAGCCCCACTGTCTCAATGGGTGGGTGCACCCCTCGTGGTCCTGACTTCATTGCTCATATTATCCCTCCTTCTGCTCCTCATTGGGACATTGGGAGCTCAGTCCGGTGCTCCAGTGTGGGTCTCTGTCTCTATCTCCATCCATTGCTAGATGAAGGTTCTATGGTGATATGCAAGATATTCATCAGCATGGCTATAGGATAGGGTCATTTCAGGTTCTCTGTCCTCAGCTGCCCAAGGAACTAACTGGGGATATCACTCAGGGCACTTCTTGAATGTAACATCAGCATATGAATATAATCTTGACAAATTATTGTTTTATGGGTGATGAAACATATTTGTGCTACTTATATATCATATATATAATATAAATGATGCACAGATGTATATATGTATATTTGTACAAATGTATTTATTTCACATAGATTTGCTTTTTGCTACATGAAATTATAAGGTAGATTTTAAATGTATCATAAAATTTCGGTTATATATATATATAAACAAAAGTACAATATTAATATACAGAGAGTAAGCAATTGAAGGAATCTATAAAGACTCTTCATATCTCTTTTATTCATTTCTTTTTTCTTAATAACACATAATATAAAAATATACATCATTTCAGAGTCTTACTATGATGTGTGAGAATGTACTGGCAGATAAATATCATTATGAATTTGTACAGAGCAAGAGAATATCCAATACTAAAAATGAACCCTAAACTAACTCAGAAGTTGGAAATATTGTGGTGTGTCCATGTGTGTTCTTCAGTTTTAAGAAATGTACAGCTTTAATGGAGATCACTGATAGTGGAAGAGTCTATGTATATGTGGAAAAAGAGACACATGAGCTGTCTCTATTCCTTATACACTCAGTTTTGATGTAAAGTTAAAATTGACCTAAAAAATGCTCACAATGTGAAAGAAATAAAAAAGAACAACATAGAACATAATAACGGCCCATAACAGTAGGAAAAATATAAATTAAGTCAAATATATTACAGCATTGACGAAGCAAATCTCTTCTATCCAGCAATAATTGGATATTTTTTTTCTCTCTTAAAATACTATGTTCATCATTTGTAGTAATGGGAAGTCTAATTTTGTATGGTCTTATACAAAATGAATAACATAGATTTCTTCGTGGAACCTAACAAGCTATATTAGACAAAAAAGAATAGTCTTAAAAATATATAAATGGCATGAAAGTATAAAAATGGTAAAAATGTAGAGTACAAAGAATACAAATAAGTCACTATTCAACAACCCTAAAGCAAAATATTTGATGAGGGAAGTATAAGATGAAGGAAGCAGGTGTATAGCCAAATGGGATTAAAATAGGGAAAGGCTGACTCTTACTAAGAAAATTGGGACAATGACAGAAGTTGTGGGAATGTAAGTACTATGGTAAAATAACAAGAACAATTACTGTATCAGGGTATATATCAGAAGAAAGTAGAAAGAGAGTTTAGTGATATGGGATCTGCTGGATAGAGTCCTTTGTGATTTGTAAGAAAAATTATTGCAAGAAATTATAAAGTTTTGACTGTATAATTTGACAAAAGAGGCAAATATCAATGAGCATATTTCACAAATGAATGTTCTAGTAGGATAAATATTATAATCTTAAAACAGATGATACAACAAATACATTCAGATGAGCCAAAGCACAGCAAACCAAAAATATATTGAACAATACATTCTACAATCCAGGATGACATGTTTAATTGTATAGAAGATTATAAGATGTTGGCTTATTAAAAATTATTTAAAGAAAAATGATTAAATACGTTGATATTGCTATCAGGAATGTGCAATGATTCACAGGGTTTTACAATAGACTTATTTGGAAAGGCAACATAAATCATTAAAATTCAGTTTCATCAGGGTGGGTTAGCATTAGTCACTGATGAACTAACGGAAGTAATTCAGGAAGCAATACTTTAACCTGCTTTGCTGGGTACCACAATTTAGTGTGACACATGGGAAGCTGTAATTACTAGCTGATTGGCCAGGGAACAAGAGCAAAACTGCTGGAAGGTCACCAGGCACTGGCAAACAAATTCAAGTGCAGAGAAATTAGCCATTGATTATAAGTGTGAACACTTTAAATGTGAACGCCTAGCCCGGGTCCAAGTGTTTCTTTTTTTTTTTCTTTCTTATTTCTAGTTCTTTGACATGGGCTTTATGTATGTACCTTCTGACAAGCTTTTAAAATAAATATCTCTAGATTAATATTGGTTACTTAATCAAATTCAGAATCAGACTTCAAGATTTTCTAATCAGTTATACTTAATTTAGGAAAAACAAGAAGATTATTCTATTTTTTCAAGAATAAGTCCAACTCCATATTATCCATTTAATTCTGTTTCACCCGTGTGGCATTCATTGGGTGGACTGTGCATGTATCAGAAATATACAAACTACATAATAGTCTGTGTTAATGGGGAGATACAAAGATTAATAAAACAATAGTCCTGTGAGAACTATAACAATGAGTGGAGAATGATGGACTGATTATTTCTAAAAGATGAAGTACTTATACTGTTTTATGAAGCACAACCGTTTGACAAAGTAACAATAATTATTGTTTTTAGAATGCCATTTTTTTTCTGATGAAACAATGTCTTCAAAAACTCAGGACAGAAAGCCTTTCCATTTTACAAGTGAAACGTCATCCATATCTTCAGTGGTATCACACATGATATGGTTATTAGAATGCCAGTGTTTCATCCTGGATAGTGAATTATGGCAAAAGAAATGTAATACATTGCTCAGTTAAACTTGGATAAACAGAAGGCAGAACAAATGATCTGTCAACTGTTATGCTTTGTAGGGTAATATCTGAAGCCAGTGTAAAGGCCAAATATGGAAAGTCAGATAATTTGTCTGGACCAAAGGTATAAAACTGGTAAGGGTCTGGCAGAGTTTCCTTAAGTATGTCCATTATTGAATATTAATAGGTACATATTACCACCAACTAGATATATCTTTAGTTTCACATTATTGAAAACAAAGTAGAAATGAAATCCTGGATATCACTATAACTACTTTAAATTTTAGTTTAACAAATTCTAATAAAATCAGTCTGTTATTTCCACATTTTTCCACCAGTTTTGCCACACAGTATATTCTATGGCCTGAACTTCTTTCTGTGTTATATTCTATTTCTAGAATAAGCAAATAGACACCATCCATGTTGTATTTCAACACTTCAATGAATGTGTAAAAGGGTGAATATAAAATTAATTTCAGAAAGAAAGGCTGAGGGTGCTTTTCTAATACATGAAAGACTTGAAGTTAAATTTCCAGTAGCCAAAAGAAAAATGAAGAGAGAATATTGAGACCTTCACAGTGATACTGTAACAGAGAAATAACACCTAATAGCTGTGTTGTGGCATAGAATAAAAGAACTACTAAAGGGTTTAAGGAAGAAGGTAATTATAAGTACTCCTCAAAGCTTTATGAAAAAAAAAATAATTATGATGGAAGCTGTTTATTTACTGGTTCGCATTATGTATGTGTTAATAACAAACTTAAATCAAAGGATAGAAGTGATTTGGGATGTGTGCATGTGTGTGTGTGTGTCTCCTTTAGCCTATATTCATAGACACAGACTTTTTTTGTTGTTTGTTTTCATTCTTTCCACTCATTTTTTTATGTGAACTTTTGCTGGCATCTAACTTTATAATTTACTCAACTGATCATAAAATGTTCACCTAAAATCAAGCATGTACTGAATTTTCACTAAATACTGACATCATAATTGTCGGTGTTTTGCGTTGCCGGAGGAGGAAGACATCTTTACTTGGAAACCAAGTAATAAGTATGGTTTCACTGTATGGAAAGATGGACAGAGGTACTAATCAGTCAAAAAGTAGGTCACACTGGTTATCCAGATGTATTCTCTTAATTGCAAATATATGCTCTACATATTGCTGTGTGTTGCTGGTTCTTTGACTTTTTTTGCTAGTCATTTATTTTTGATCATGGAATGACTTGAGAGAGGCTACAAAGTTGGAAGAGAAACAAGAAGAAGCTTTATCCTCCTCAACCACTTGTGGATCCTGTGTAAACTCCGTTAAACTTAGAATTAGGCATCTATATTTTGTTTTTAAATTTTGCTTTGTATTCTTGTTTTTCTCTTACTTTCTACCTCATCAGTAAGGTAATATCTAGATTATAAAGTGTTTTGATATATATTTAAAGTTTTCAAAGGTTTGTATCAATTAGAAAATATTTGTGATGCCATCTTAAATACAGAGAAGAAATTATAATTTTGAGCTAAGGTACAATACGAACAAAAAAAACCAATCTTCTATATTAAGGCCTTTGGAAAATATACAGGCACGAATTCAGATGAATGACTAATAAACTGAAAATCAGTCAAATAATAGTACATCAGGAACAGCAGCGAATTTTTTTGTCTCAAATAATTTAATTAAAGAAAATTCAAACATCAAGTATTTTGAACAGCAGCAGAAATTTCAGTATAAGAGGCCAAACACCAAATGTTTTGGAGTGGCTTTTTGTTTGTTATTTCCCTTTTATCTCTTTTCATTTTGGGTGTGTGGAATAAAAGGGGGCAGACTGGAGGTTTGTTTATGCTGTAAGGCAATGGAATTGAACAAAAAAACAGGCAGTTTCTAGATACCAATTTTCTAATGAAATTGCTACTTAAACTGAAATACGGTCCACATAAAGATTGTTTATTGGTCGTGGGAAAAAATACAAATTAAATTCTATCTTAGAAAAAAAAATCAGATCAAAACAGAGGAAGAAAGAAAATGTAAAGTATATTGATAGCCGTAATCAAGAATGAGAATAACCATTCGGCTAAGGTGGGAATCCCAAGGCTAAAAGAAGACAAGAAGTGAAGCTGCAGGCTTTTAACCTATGTAAACAAAGGCAGATAGGAATTAACTTTTCAATTTTGGTGAAATTCTTTGAATAGGATTCCTCTCATTTTTGAAATATTTTCTGAATGACCCATTTAAATACTGTTGCACCTATATGAGAATTATTGAAAACATGATAATATAAAACTGATGTCAGGACCACGAGGGGTGCACCCACCCACTGAGACAGTGGAGCTAATCTATTGGGAGCTCACCAAGGCCAGCTGGACTGTAACTGAAAAAGCATGGGATATGGGAATGCAATCTTGTGCAACCACTTTGGAAATCAGTGTTTCGGTTTCTCAGGAAATTCGGGATCAACCTACCCCTGGACCCAGCAATACCACTCTTGGGAATATACCCAAGAGATGCCCTATCATATGACAAAAGCATTTGCTCAACTATGTTCATAGCAGTATTATTTGTAATAGCCAGAACCTGGAAACAACCTAGATGCCCTTCAATGGAAGAATGGATGAAGAAAGTGTGGAATATATACACATTAGAGTA
>NW_026067990.1:1217814-1245089 GCF_014885135.2 Alexandromys fortis
TAGTGTGAAAGATGTGTATGTTGTTCTTAGTTCCACTTGACAAGCCAAGTCCCCAACAGCTGTGTGATTTCTGACCATTCTTATTTCACCCACCCTGAAGTTTCCATAGTATGGACAACAAATTCAATAAGATCCCATTTGTCTGATGTCTTCTTTCATTTTCTGTCTTTTGCTTATGTGGGTTATTTTCATTTCTGGCCTTTCCAAGTGATTTGATTTCTTATTTTATAGAACATTTCCTGCTGCTGTCCTTTCCAAATATGACTGGCACATAGTGAATTGTGACTGTATTCTGGAGGAATATCAAAGTTTTGGACTGTGTCATCTCCAGAAGGACATACAAATTACCGACCTTACCATTTGATGGAAGACAATGTACTGATTTTCTTAATTTCTTTGAATATGTGCCATGAACAGCTACTATTATTGCCTTCTACTCTGGTCTTTCACAACATTTAATAAAAGTAAGATATTTTATAAAGTTTGAAGGTGAACATACAGAAGCTCAAGGTCATTTTTATGCATTGTAATACAGCATTTGTTATAATCCAATTCCAAGAATTATCACTAAAATGCCAGGTCTTTGAGGACAGGCAGTTCGTTTTGCTTGTTATCTAAAACCTAATGTCTCATTAAGTGTTCAATGAAGATTTAATGGCCTAAAATTTCTGATTGAACAGAAAATTTGACTGTAGGCATCATTGACTAAAATATCTATGTTTTGGAAATTCTTAAAGTTTTTTGAGTCTAAACTGAAAAGAAATTTCTATTTTTAGGATAGCTTGCATGAAAAATGTTATCTTGTTTTGTTTGATCTTTTAATGGGAAGCTACCAAATATTACTATAGGATGAGTATAGGAAATATGAACAGTTATGATTCAATTTTTCATAATTTTGAGAGTTTATGTGCACATTATATGATGCAACAGACTTCTTAAGAACCTAAGCAATAAACTTTCTTTCTAGAAAAGCTCTGAGTGCAACTGTGTTTAGTTCAGAGGTTTCAGTGAATGAGAAAGAGTAGAAAATCTTTGGTTAGCAAACAGTTAATTATTTGAAATAAGTAACACTTTGAATGAAGAAAAATACCTTCTTAGAGTTTTGTGTTATTTATAAATTGAATTCATGAGTATGCTCAAATGTCATCTGTTTCTTCTTTATCCACTTTCCCCCTCTAGGCTAGTCTGTTCTTGCCACTAGTCTTAATAAATGTTAAAACCAGAATCTCTAATGAATTGGAGGCATCTTATATAATAATTTCCAATGGTGAGATGAAAAAGTGATCCAGATACATTTATCTTTTGAGATAAATTCCACTTAACCATTAAGTCTTGTATATCTATTACCACTATGGTAGTTATACATGGAATTATTTTCTTACAGCATTTCCATTATGTTTCTCAAATTCAATTGCTTTTATGAGACTTTGCTGTCTTAAAAAAAAATTATTTTTCCTAAAATATAATAAAACTTATAAACATACTTTTTACCAAAGGAAATAACTCTTGTTAGTATACTTAAAATTAAGTTTAAATGTTACGGGTATTAAAGAGACATTCAACTGAACTAAAAATGACAAACACAAGTCTGTTATTTCCTATACTTAAATCAACACTCAGAATTGGTCTTCAAGCAGGGATATATGGGGGGAAAAACTCCAACAGATATCTAGAATGATAGTCCAGAGACAGGGATGCCCTATCATGTGTTACATAGAACAAATTTTCAAGGAGAAAATTAGAATGACTACCCATGAGAATCTTCTTCTGTTAAGGTTCAGAAAACTCATATCTCTTGAGACACAGGCAGATGAAAGGAGCCATCACTGTATGGTTCATTTATATTTTTTTTCTCATCAACCTGAGTACTTGAATCTCATAGTTTTGGCAGGCTAAATAGTCCTTCACCCATAAAGATAATAAAAATGAAATTTTATAAAATAGCTTCAGAGCCGGGCGGTGGTGGTGCATGCCTTTAATCCCAGCACTCGGGAGGCAGAGGCAGGCAGATCTCTGTGAGTTCGAAACCAGCCTGGTCTACAAGAGCTAGTTCCAGGACAGGGTCCAAAACCACAGAGAAACCCTGTCTCAAAAAACCAAAAAAAAAAAAAAAAAAAGCTTCAGTTATAAATGGAAGTAAGATACTCAAAACCTTTACCTCTGTGGCAAAGTTTAAATGTTAGGGATATTACCTATCATTTACCTCTGTAGTAAAGGTAAAGTAGTAGCTAGAGGTCACCCCTGAACTATTTAGTTTTAGCTTAGAATAATTTTACTATAAGACTGTAAAAAAAAAAAGAAATCATCCAGATAACATAAGTTATAGCTCAGCTCTTCCAACAATGAATATCTAAGAATACTTAATTAACAGTAGGTATAGTAGGCATTATATCTCTTTGAATATTTATTGCATAACTGAGATTAAATTAATTTGCAGGCAATTTATCACATTAATGTTATCTTAAGTATGATTGTATTACATCTTGCCAGGTATGACTTTCTATTCTCTAAAAACAACACATGTCACTCTTATTACATACTGTTCTCAGACAGAAATATATGAGTTAGGTTACTAAGTTACTATAATATATTAGTTTCTATTGATAAAACAATAAATTAATGCTCCCAAATCATTTGAACCTATTTTGCATGCTAAAAATTAATTGAAAACACTCTGTTCAATTTCTTTCTCAGTTCCTATTTTCCTTTAAAGATTTTTAGTGATAAGATTCTGAAAACAATAATTTTTAATAATCTCTCTGGCAACATGACAAGGGATTTTGCTGAAATATTAGCAATGCTTATTGTGTTGAGCTTTGGAAATGCAAAGTCTTCAATCTAATCTGACAAGGCAGACTTTGAAAATGCTTATTGAGTTTATAATGCTTAGCTTGCCAGTGATATTGTTGTTAATTTAAAAAAACCCATAATTAATGAAGTGAAAATAAAAAAATAAAGGATAACAGTAAGAGTAAGGCTTTGTAGATTTATTTAAAAAACAATAACTGACTTTGAAATAATTTAACAATTGTAAACACAAACTTTACATTTAATTTCATATGATTGTTTACTTGCTAAGTTTACACTTAAGTAGGAAATTAATGTATAATCTCTAAGCTTTGCTTTTTGTATATGTAAAGATTATTCTGATTATGAAAAAAGAAAATAAAAATAGCTTTCTAGAAAGGTATATACTATTAGGTATTTGGTGAACATTGTTTAGCTAATCTTCATCAAATTCAGGGAGAAATGGTTTCTCATTCCCATTTTGACAGATGAAGAAATTCAAACAGGGAAGACAACTGCCCTAAATATCATACACCTATTAAGCAAGGAAGTATGAATTTCAGATGTGTTTATTTGAGGAGCAATTTCACATGCATTATGTCCTAATAGGTGTAACTTTATTCCTTTCATTTACAAAGGCAGATTTCAAATATTCTATAATTATTATTCTGGGATATGACTGAAGAATATTTCTCAGTGAGCTTTCTGTCACTAGGTTTCATCAAAACAGTGATTGTTTGTTTACCTAATGTATACTTCAAACTTGAGGGTGGTTAAAATAGAACTTCTTAGTCTCTTAAAGCTCTAAATTTTCATTTAACAAGAATATTTTGTGATTAAAAGTAGCAGCAATTCTCTGTGATGACACTTTTTTTGCTATACTAATCCTTTGGCATGGCACTGAGGACAGTTTTCTTATGACAACCTTATGTGGGTGGACATTATTGAATTTGAGTCAGAGTGGGGAATTAGAAGCTCCAATTTTGAACTGAAAAAAAAGTAGTCAATCAAAGATATCTGACACTAGCTTACACAGATGTTCTGTCTTCCTCTGACTCATTCTTTGAAGATCAGAAAGTGATAAATTTTATTTTTGATATAGTAATTGGGTATAGTCATACTATAACTCATATATTTCATATTATGGGTTTTTTGCTTTGTTTTAATGCTCCTGATTTTGACCCAAGATCTAAAATGTTCAAGGAGTTTCTAAAATAAAAGAGGATATGTTAGTAAGACGATCAATTTTCAAAGAAAGGTATAAGTTCATATTTCTGAGGAAAAATAATACTCTTGCAAAAGCATTAGGGGGTAAAAAGAATCCTCAGTCCTTCTGAAAAACAGTAATGATGATACTGTTTTGCTGGCTAGACTTAGCAATCTTTGTCCCTAAACAGAGTTGAGAATGGTAAACTAAAGGATTCTTATCATTTCTTTCTCACTTATGAAGCCTTAGGTGGTATTATGGAACTTGTTCAGCCCGTGGGATTAAGTCTTACACAAGATTGTATAGCTCTTAACTTCATATTTTTTTTTATTTCCCAATCTTTATTATCTTAGAGTTGTTGATGGTAGCTCAACTTTTTTCTAGGCCCTAATCCTTGACAGTCAGTGAGAAAGATGAAAATTGCCCACGTTAAAGAATACACATAAAGAAAAATAGTAAACAAAGCAACAATGTTTCCATGTTAGCATCCATGGAACATCCAAAAAACAAATATTATTGTAGACAATGCAAGTGATACTAATGAACCATGTGAACAAATACTCATTACGAAACATAATTAGACATATCCTTCAATACAGTACACATTTCTTTATGGCTCTTCCATAAATACTAATGTATGAATGGAGTTCCATGATTTTGTCAATGACTTGAATACTCAGACGTTAAGGTGTTAACCACTCACCACACAATTTTTCAGTAAGAAAAGTTATTAGCCATTTTATAAATAAATCTGGATAACACAAAAGGTCAAGTTAGTTAATGCATTCTATATAAATGATTAAACAGTCTCACTCACATCCTCCAATTCACTCTGTCATATTAGATAGGACTTTTATTGTTAGCCTGGAATAAACTATGTGATGAACACTATTCCTTTACATAATTTCTTTTGGCAGTAGCAAAAGGAATTGTCCCTAACAAGGGACAACTGAGACATCATTGGATACAAGATCTCCTTGATTTGAGAACCAGCAGACCACATTCATGCCACAAGCACACTATTGGCAAAGGGTAAATATGTTTGATTTAAGACATTCTATCATACATAATTGATACAAACTGATTTTCACACACTTCATTGATTTATTCTTGTGCTAAATATTGATATTTCAATACTTAAAAAAATTATGTCTTGAGTATTTACCTTTGGGAATATCTATCATGCATTTAAATCTATTCTATTTTTAAACTTAATGGTGCCAAAACCACTCTAAAGAAAAGGACTTTTGGAGTAGTAAGAAAGACTGCAAGACATAGAATTAAATTCTGTCACTAATTTACTTTGTGATCCTCAGGAAATTATTTAGCTTCCCTGATGGATTTTTTTTTAAAGAAACATAAAAATCACTCTAACTTTAACTAAATAGTGCCTAAGGAAAGGCATTCACTAAGTAATAGCTACCATTATACCATTAAATTATGACCCAAAAGCTTTCTTTTGCCTCCTAGATTACATTTGCACAAATAAAGAATCAGTATAAGATTTTTAAAGTGTAATAATAAGTAGATTCAATTGTCAAAGAAGTTTGCTACATGCCACATCCCTTTTACGTTAGTAAATAAAAATTAATTTAAAAGTAATTAAATATTTTGAGAAATCCTAAAATTTATAAAAGATCCTGTTCAGTTTTATGAACTATCAAACTTATAAACTCATTGCATCATGAAAAGATCCCTTCCCAGATTATTAACTAGTTATGAATGTTTTTCTCCTGTTCCAGTTAGAGAAATAAGAATTGCCAAATTCTTAATTGCTAAAATACCAGATTATGTAGAGTAAATATTTCATATTAACTTTAATGCTTTGTTGTACCTGCATACCAAAATTAAGATTATGTAACATGGAGGGTCCTACTTGTTGTTGTTGGGGGTTTCGGGCCTGCCAGGTTCCCCACAACTATTTAGCCCCAAAGAAAATCACACATAGGTCTCCATAAATTATAAGCTGATTGAACTCTAGCTTCTAACTGCCTAACTCTCACATCTTGATTAACCCATTTTTCTGATCTATGTTATCCATGTGTCTCAGTACCTTGTTTCAGTGAGGCAAATCACATCCGCTGCTTTGGCGGTCTGGGCAGGAGTGGAAGTAATCAACTTTCTCCTTCCCAGAATTCTCCTGTTCTCATTACATCATTTCTACTTCCTGTCTGGTTTTCTCACCTATATTTCCTGCCTGGCCAATCAGCGTTTATTTATAACATGATTGACAGAATAAAGACAATTCTCCCAGACCTATGTGTGATTTTATTTGGGGCTAAACAGTTGTGGGGAACTGGGCAGGACAGAAACACAAGTGAGCAGGCCTGGCCCCGTTCATGTTACAAGGTTAGATTGTAAAAATGTGATGGCAGAAAGTTGAGGAGTGCTATAAAAGTGAAATGATAGTGCTTAAGGCCATGATTTGGCATTGAATTCATGTAGACCTACTGTTTTTTTAATAACTGAAACTTTGTTTGAAACTCAAGATACTAAAGATCTCATTTAAATTCCTATTGAAATTGTTTGTCCTCAGTGAGAGATACATAGCATATGTGAAACTCATCATATTATGGGAAGTACTCTTATAAAGATAAGATTATATTCAGTACAACATTTGGAGAAATAAGGGAGGTAGCTTAAAAAACAGTGCATATTTGAATTTCTGTACTTCATGAAGGGTACCAACTCTATTTTTTTAATTGCCATCAATAGTACTAAAGTTTACTTAGCACTTCTATTTTCTATATGTATTTCTTTCTGTAGACCTAAATTTTCTTTGAGTTTGCTGTTGTTTTACCTGAGTACTACCCAAACATCTAGGAAGTGGAAAAGCAACTGCAGGAATCCAAGTCTCAATTTTAAATAACTTCTTAAGAAAAAGAAACACAAAGCATGTAACTGTTACTTCTATTTTATTGTTATGTTTAACATTTTAAGTAGAAAAAATGTCATTTTAAAGCTTCATTTTAGGGAACTGAATATCTATCACCAATACAGCCTAAGTAGTAATATTAATTGCAGTTTATCAGTGTTCTAGATATTTTTGCTTTCAAATTTCTCTTGACATAGTTGTTTAAAACAAAACTTTCCCTTGTTATCGATGTTAAATATAGTTAAGCCTGAGAACACTTTCAAAAGTTGAATAAATTTGGGCATTTAAATAATTTGATATTTACTGTCCAACTCTGGCCTTTGGAGATATCTCAGTACTTGAAACTCGCATTATATTTTCTGTCCAACATTGCTCATTCTATTGAATCTTTTTAACATTTATAGAAAAGGACAAACAATTCACCTACCCTGATAAAGTACATGGTAACTTCCTGAATTCTTTGCATTTAAAATAAAATGCCAACTTGTTTTGTTAGCCATCGCCAGTTCTAAATTGCACTATGATATCTAATGCAAATTTGAACTCTTGATCTGTTTTGCTCAAATAAACAACAGTGGAGGAATTTTTCAACACATTGCACCTGTTACCTATGTAGAAGACAGATTTCACATCAGTGAGAGAAGACACACCAGTACACAGGTTGCTGTGGACTGATCCTTTAGTATTTCTTTAAGTAACACTATTTCATAGTGGGTTTCACAATGGATATGACAAATTTTACCTTTGTTGCCCACTCAATTTCTGCCTCTAGGTTGTTTTCAAAAGATAAGACGATAAAACATCAAGGCAATCGAGAGTGTTGTTAGAGGAAGAATTCTTTATGAAGTTTTGTGAAGAAATAAGTCTTCATACATATATCTATTTAAAATATGTAAATAATGTATATGCATCTCTGTTAAACATAATGTGTTCAACTAACATTTGCATTTACATGAATATAAACTGAAGGCTGCTTCATGAAATGACAAAAATTAATAAAGAAACAGAAACAGAAAGCTATATAATGTAAAAGGTAAGATATTATTGAAAGTAGCATCATGAATCCTTTGCCCACCATTTATTTGTTTGTTTGTTTGTTTTCCAAGATTTCAGGCCTTAGACATCAACCAGTTACTGAAAATGTTTAACTGTAGGAATTCAGGTATCTAACAACTCTGGTTTCAAAACTGTTGCTAGTTTTAGCTTAATGAATTTATCATTTTTAATCAAAAGCATTTCTGGATACTGGCTATGCTGGACTGTGGTGTGAGACTGAGATTTGAGTGAGTGAAATGAGCAGAGGACAGATCTCAAATAAATAGGTCTGAAAGTTGTTATGGAATTATGGCAAAGAATGAGGCTTTCAAAACTCTAGGGGAAAGTATCTCATTTATAAGTTGGACCTATTTACCTAAAGTCATTTTTCACCCAGAAAGTAAAGAGAGACTTTTTTTTTCTTAGTCAAACACCTACAAAATAGCAATTAAGGGAAAGAAGGAAAATCAAAGTTTCTTGTTTAGAAATCAAATACTTGAAAGGTGTGCAGGCAACATAACTGATATCTTCCTTCTCCCCTGGGTCCCTTTGCTTTTTTAACTAAATTGTCAATCTGCAAGAAACTGGTTTGAAAATTAGCTCTTCCTCAGGACATTCCTACTTTCGTGTGCAAATATTAATCTTTAGGAACAAGAGATTTAGATTATCTAGGGTTGATATCTGCAACCTTTAGATTTTGACAGTCAGATGCTAAAGTCTCATTAATATAGGCAAGTGGGTACTAAAGAAGTGACTCTTCTTAATCATTTTCCCTCTTCTATCTCCCTAGTGTTTCTCTGCTTTTTCACTCTTAGCAGTTCCCTCTGTTCAGCCTAAATCATATATCCTTCACCCCCTCCCTAAAGACTCCCATCTACCCCAGCCCCCGCCACCCCCAAACAAAGTCTCCTCCTGGTCACCTCCAAAGCCCGGAGAAGTGCAATGCACACAATGCCTCTGTTATAGGGCTTGAGCTCGAATCTGGGCATGCTCAGTAGCCAAAGCATCTTTTTTCCCCGTTTTTTTTTTCTATTTCTTTTTTCCCTTCCCCTTTAGTTTCAAACCCAGCATTTCTCCCTGTCCCACAGCTCTCTTTCCTCTACCCTTAATTCCCTGTCCCCTGCCTTTAGCTCCTTAAATTCCTACTTAACGCCTTTTAGCTGAAGGCCTGTGGAGTTTTAAAATACATAAAATTATTAAATCATCTCCTAACCATGCTAAATAAGCTTACTTTGGGCTAAAGCCTCACACTTTTACCTTAAAGCTTCAGGTCTCTCACGTACAGACAGGTAGGGGGAGTGCGAACACCACTGGATCCAGCAAATTAGTCCCAAGAAGGCTCCATCCAGAATCGTTGGCTACTGAAGTAGCCCCAGAGCCCCCTGTTCTGCCTGGTGACAATTAGCCAAAGGTACCATAGCCACGATAGAAAACCAAAGTACAACTGGCGCTTTTCAATGTCATTGTTGTTGACTCATCCCTCTACTCTGGAATTATTCGATTCCACCGTGGATTTGAAGACCCTAAGGTCCGTTCCCTGCCCCAGCCCCCACTCCACCTCCTCAGCCCAGGCTTTCCAAAATTTCTCTTCAATCCTCCTGGATTCTTGTTTGCTCTCTCAGCGGAACACCTCGTGTATATATCTCTCTCTCTCTCTCTCTCTCTCTCTCTCTCTCTCTCTCTCTCTCTCTCTCTCTCTCTCTCTCTCTATATATGTGTGTGTTCACGAGCGCGAGCACGCGCACAAACAATACCTTGGTAGTGTGCTGGAGGAAGAGAACGGACTCGAGAGTGCATATGTGGTAGGGTGATGGAGGTTAGTGCAACCGCGTTAGGAAACTAGGGTTCCATGGCCTGGGGATCAGGGTCGCTCCTTCCTAGGGGATGTTTTAGGCGAAAGACGAGGTGGATACCGGAAGGAAAGCGTTTGTCTTTCCCAGTGTGTGGGTAGAAAAGGACTTAAGTGTGGGTTTCTGTTGGAGGGTCAAGCGGCTCAGGAATGAGCCCGGATCAAAGTGGTTCGGGTGTCCGGAGGGAGGGCTGCGTGAGAGCGAGGGGGCGGGGGCGGGGGCGGGGATTCGGCGCGTGTATGTAAAGGTGCAGCCTATGTGCGAGGGTCTGGGTGCGCGCGCGGTGTCTGGCCGGGTGCGCGCGCGCGCCACTGCCCGCTTGCTTGCCTGCTGAAGGCTGTTCGTTGGTTTTGACCGGCTAGCGGGCACCAAGAAGCTGGATCCCGATATCTTAGAGACCGCCGCGGAAACTGAGGAGTGAGTCGGAACGCGGTGGGCCCACTACAGGACTTGGGGCTCCAGAGGTGAGTAAATTTCTAGCCCGGGCTGTGCGAGCTCCAAGGAAAGGCGCGCAGCCTCTTCCAGGCTGGGCTTGGCACAGTGCATGTGCGCGCGCTCAGAGGGAAGCAGGTATCTTATTATTTTTAGTTGGAGTCGTGTTGGTTTGGGGTCCGTTGAGTAGACAAAGTGGAAACGTTGACAAACCCCCACCCCCAACACCACACACACACACACACACACACACACACACACACCTCCCACTTGCCTATCCATGGCGTGATCTCTTGTTCTAGAGGGCTGAAAGAATCCTGGTTTCCTTAACATCCCTGCCCCTGGAGGAGCCTGGGCAGCAGGAAAAGTGTCCTGGTCTGTGGCACTATGAGCTGTCGGGGCTTCTGCTGGGCTGGGCTTTGTGCTCAGTGTCCTACTCTCAGGCACTGTGCGGGGACTTGGATGTGGTTTTTCAGGCAGTGGCCGGAGTACTGCTGGGAGACTGCTGGTACTCAGCAAGATAGGCAATATGTGTGGAAGAGCCTGTGGGTAACGCTGAGAGCCCAGCAAAGCCGGACAGCGACACTTTGCTAGGTTTCTAAATGTTGAGCTGATTTCTGCCTGGGTGGGTGAACAGGATCCTATTGCTGGCTTGGCAGGTGGTGGCAGGGTGCAATGACCCGGCCACAGCTCGAGGGAACAGAACTATAGAGTCACTCTGACTGTGTCAAATGGGTCTTTGATGCCCCAGTGCTAATACCCCTTCTGGCCTGAACTAGTCATCTCTTCTTGCACACCAACTGCATGTCCGGATCTAGAAAGGCCAAAGAAAACTCCAGCAGCTACCTCTTGTGGGATGGGAGCACGCGGAGAAATGTGTGCACAGCGGGACTGAAGGCCCCCGCGACATCGAGCACAGTACCCCGCCCCCGCCCGTGCCACCCAGCCCGAGAGGCTGCTGCTCAGGCAGGGTACCCAGAAGGGGGCTGCGCGCCTACTCTGGGCAGCAGGATGCGGCAAAACATTGCGGTACGCGCCAGTGGCCCCTCCATCCGTCGCCTCCAGCTCCAGCTAGCGCTCAATGGGGGTGACAACGGCCCGGCTCTCCACTGTTCTCCCCCACCCTACCCCCACCTCGGTTCTCAGGGAGGGGGCAGCTAAGCTTTCTCATGTCTTCTGCTATGGTGCCACATCGACTTGCTGACCCCTTTGGCAGTGGGTTGCACTCTGCAGGCTCGTTTTCTCCGCTTGGGCATGGAGCGCTAGGAGCGGCACTCTGGTGGATGATGGGTTTGTGCAGTCCTGGGCAGCCTAGGGAGCTGAAGGTCTTGCTAGGCATCACCAAGAGATGGAAATATTGAAAGGCAAATCCGACTCTCTTGGAAGCCTGAGAGGTGGTTTGGGGTTCCCAACCCATAGTTTGTATGTTTTTTTTTTTTTTCTTCTTGGTGTGTATTTTTGCTGTTCATCATGATTTTTAGACTATATTAATGGCATCTCTTTTCCTTACGGTTACTCTTCCTGGCTTCTTCTTTTTTTTTTTTTTTTCCTAACCTCGCTTTCCACAGTTCTCCAGCTCAGTATCTATTGCCCTATCACTGCCTGTTGGGCTCTCCTTGGTGGGCTGACTCTGCCTTGCTTGTTTGAATCAGCTGCTTTTGGCTTAGTCTGTTTCACTGGAATTGCATTTGGGAACTTCCTAGCTCATCCTTGCGCCTCCCCCACTCCCTTTGCTACTTAAAGTAGAAATTACTAATAAGAGGGCAGCTTCATATATTTTTCACATCTGTTACGCTTTTGTGCTGAATTCCGGTTATTTGAATTTTATTTTGTTTTGTTTTGCTTTTTGTGTTTTGTTTGTTTTTAGTTTGGTTGCATTTTGGTTTCTTTGTTTTTGGGTGGGGGTGGTTGGGAACAAGAAATGACTCAACTGAACTAAAATAGCTGTTGAAAGCTACATCAACACAAGGCAAAAAGGACCAAGGGAAATTTTGATTTTACAATTGAAGTTGTTTTGGGTGATGTCATGCTTAAAAATTATGACTTCTTTTTGCAACGACAGTCATGCTATAACAGTGAATAAAGGAAATGCCCACCTATATGGCAAACAAATAGCATCTCCGTGACGCTGGCTAGATTCTTAAAATGAAAGCCTTCCTGGATCTTGGCTAATGATTGTCTACCTTGAGTCACATTTGATTTTTACCACTAGCTGATTCCTTGTGAGGAAAAGGAGAAGAAGAAAAAAAGAATTTTTGTGTGACACATTTTTTCTTTGCCCCATTTTCTCATTGTTTAGCTGAGGAATTTATTTACTTAATTAATATTTGGTGGTGATCATATGACAGTTGCAGCCAGCTTCCTCCCATTCACTACTGGAAAGATTCACAAGCCTAAAATTGCATCAGTAAAATGGTAAAATGCATACTGTTTGTGTCCCATATGTGTTCCATTAATTTCCTTTCCATGAGGCAGAAACTCTCTCTCCCTCCCTCCCTTTCTTCCTCGCGTGCGCATGTGTGTGTGTGTGTGTGTGTTTGCACACACACACACAGGTTTTTAATGGGGCTGGCTTCAAAGGGTTAATTTTAAGCCATTAAACTCTTGCAAGAAGTAATTCTTCATTTGTTTACAGGCAGGGACATGAAGTTATCTTTTAGCGAGGGTGTTTTGGAACTGAAATATTTAGAATTGAATATATCTGCTTCTGTCAAGGACTGTGCCCAAGGACTGTGCCCAAGGACTGTGACATGTGGACTCCTCTTCCTCAGCAGTGACAGGCTGTGACCAAAGCGAAGGTGATATGCGTTTAAATGAAGGGGTCTGTAGGGACTGGGTTCAAACTGACAAGTGAAGAACAGGAAAGGACCTGACAGGCAAAAAAGCCATTTCTGGTGGGTGGAAATACTGCCTGGAAATCAGCTGAGCAGTGCAAGAATAAGCTGGTTCCTTTTCAGCTTCCAGGGACCCCAAAACATTTTAAATCTATTTTGGAAATGACAGACAGCAAAGAAGGTGCTGTTTATTAATCTGCCAGTTTTCTAGAACCCCATAGGGTCACCTGTGCTTTTGAAAGCAAATTACAGGAGCTAACTGATTCATGGCAATGTGCTTACCTTAGTACCAAAACGCAGGCAAATTTCTTTCCAGGGCACATTCCATGTAGCTCTTTTAACTGTCTTCTTTAAAGGAATCCAGTCCTCCCACTGCCATCCTTCACTGAAATCTGAGTTCAATTATGGTCTCTAACTAATTTCAGTTTCTAGCAGAAACCTAGAGAATAGATTTAAACCAATTGTGGTATGTTTGTGGTGTAGAGGACGTGAAATAAATGATGCTCTAGGTATATTCATTTTAGTTGCAAATTTCAAGCTCTAGGTTAGTGCTTAAGGGCAAATTTTGGTGGTTCAAGTTAAAAATTGAATTTATTAACATGGAAGTATAATTTAAAGTCTCTTTCCTTACCATTTGTTGTATATTCTACACATGCACAAATTACAGATATAAAGTACTGTTCAGTAGTGTACAAATCTGGCTTCCTTAAAAATTACAGTGCTAGAGATTGTAGCCATGTATTCACAATGAGATAATTTAAGCACACATACATTTTTCAAGGAATGATAATTGAAAAACTTTTCTTTTTATTTTTTAGATTATTTCTCTTTATTCAGAAGCATAGATTTGTTTGCTGATTGCAAGAAGATGTTTCTTTGGCTCTTTCTGATTGTGTCAGCCCTGATTTCTTCAACAAATACTGATTCTGACATATCAGTGGAAATTTGCAATGTGTGTTCCTGCGTATCAGTAGAGAATGTGCTCTATGTCAACTGTGAGAAGGTTTCAGTCTACAGGCCAAACCAGCTGAAACCACCTTGGTCTAATTTTTATCACCTCAATTTCCAAAACAATTTTTTAAATATTCTCTATCCAAATACATTCGTGAATTTTTCACATGCAGTTTCTCTGCATTTGGGAAATAATAAGCTGCAGAACATTGAGGGAGGAGCCTTTCTTGGGCTCAGTGCATTAAAGCAGTTGCACTTGAACAACAATGAATTAAAGATTCTCCGAGCTGACACTTTCCTTGGCATAGAGAACTTGGAGTATCTCCAGGCTGACTACAATTTAATCAAGTATATTGAACGAGGAGCCTTCAATAAGCTCCACAAACTGAAAGTTCTCATTCTTAATGACAATCTGATTTCGTTCCTTCCTGATAATATTTTTCGATTCGCATCTTTAACCCATCTGGATATACGAGGAAACAGAATCCAGAAACTCCCCTATATTGGAGTTCTGGAACACATTGGCCGGGTTGTTGAATTGCAGCTGGAAGATAACCCTTGGAACTGTAGCTGTGATTTGTTGCCTCTAAAGGCTTGGTTGGAGAATATGCCATATAACATTTACATAGGAGAAGCTATCTGTGAAACTCCCAGTGACTTGTATGGAAGGCTCTTAAAGGAAACCAACAAGCAAGAATTATGCCCCATGGGCACAGGGAGTGATTTTGACGTTCGCATTCTGCCCCCATCTCAACTGGAAAATGGCTTCACTACTCCAAATGGTCACACTACTCAAACAACCTTGCACAGATTAGTGACCAAACCACCGAAAACAACAAATCCTTCCAAAATCTCTGGAATAGTGGCAGGCAAAGCCCTCTCCAACCGAAATCTCAGTCAAATTGTGTCATACCAAACAAGAGTGCCTCCTCTTACACCTTGCCCGGCACCTTGCTTTTGCAAAACATATCCTTCTGATTTAGGACTGAGTGTGAATTGCCAGGAGAAAAATATACAGTCCATGTCTGAACTGATACCAAAACCTTTAAATGCCAAGAAGTTGCATGTCAATGGCAATAACATCAAAGATGTGGACATTTCAGACTTCACTGAGTTTGAAGGACTGGATTTGCTCCATTTAGGCAGCAATCAAATCACAGTGATCAAAGGTGAAGTGTTCCACAATCTTACCAATCTGCGCAGGCTTTATCTCAATGGCAACCAGATCGAAAGGCTGTACCCTGAAATATTTTCAGGCCTTCACAACCTGCAGTATCTGTATTTGGAATACAATTTGATTAAGGAAATCTTAGCAGGCACTTTTGACTCCATGCCCAATTTGCAGCTACTGTACCTAAACAACAATCTCTTAAAAAGCCTGCCAGTTTACATTTTCTCTGGAGCACCCCTTGCTAGACTGAACCTGAGGAACAACAAATTCATGTACTTACCTGTCAGTGGAGTCCTTGATCAGTTGCAGTCTCTTACCCAGATTGATTTGGAGGGCAACCCTTGGGACTGCACTTGTGACTTGGTAGCATTAAAGCTGTGGCTAGAGAAGCTAAATGATGGGATTGTTGTGAAAGAACTGAAATGTGAGACTCCTGTTCAGTTTGCCAACATTGAACTGAAGTCCCTCAAAAATGAAATCTTATGTCCTAAACTATTAAACAAGCCATCTTCACCGTTCACAAGCCCTCCACCTGCAATTACATTTACCACTCCATTGGGTCCCATCCGAAGTCCTCCAGGGGGTCCAGTGCCTCTGTCTATTTTAATCTTAAGCATATTGGTGGTCCTCATTTTAACTGTGTTTGTGGCATTTTGCCTTCTTGTTTTTGTGCTGAGACGCAACAAGAAACCCACAGTGAAGCACGAAGGTCTGGGGAATCCTGAGTGTGGCTCCATGCAGCTGCAACTAAGGAAGCATGACCACAAAACTAATAAAAAAGATGGACAGAGCACAGAAGCATTCATTCCACAAACCATAGAACAGATGAGCAAGAGTCACACTTGTGGCCTGAAAGAGTCTGAAACTGGGTTCATGTTTTCAGATCCTCCAGGACAGAAGGTCATGATGAGAAATGCTGCTGACAAAGACAAAGATTTACTGCATGTAGATACCAGGAAGAGACTGAGCACAATTGATGAGCTGGATGAACTATTCCCAAGCAGAGATTCCAATGTGTTTATTCAGAATTTTCTTGAAAGCAAAAAGGAGTATAACAGCATTGGTGTCAGTGGCTTTGAGATTCGCTATCCAGAAAAACAAGATAAAAAAAACAAGAAGTCACTGATAGGTGGTAACCACAGCAAAATTGTTGTGGAACAAAGGAAGAGTGAGTATTTTGAACTGAAGGCAAAACTTCAGAGTTCCCCTGACTACCTACAGGTCCTTGAGGAGCAAACAGCTTTGAATAAGATATAGGCCATGTAATCTGACTTCATACTGAGGACATTATTTAATGATGAAAGTGCCTTTTGTTGACTTCTAATTTCCAAATACTATATTATCATTAGGCATAGAGACAGGTGTTTCCAAGGGTATCTGATTAACTGTAGCTCTAAAGATGTGTCAAGTAGAAGAGACTTTCTTTAATAGATTTTACTACGTAAAACGTATACTGTGGAGTCCTGTGGGGATACTGCAAACTCTATTGCCAAAGGGATGCTTTATAAATGTAATATACTGAATTTAACCTTAAGAGGCAAATCAGTTTTGTACTCTGATACAAAACCTTTGTCTCTTTTTGCTTTGTAAAGCAAACTCAAGAAAACTGGTACCAGTGTTTGTACCTCAGCTGGGTCCTTCATCTTGCACGTAGATTAAGTTTGGTGAAACTGGAATAACCCTTCTTGATTTGTGGCATTGTAACAACTCTGTGTAAAGATTACCTGAAAAGTGTACAAAACAAGCATGCAAAGAGAGAACATTTGATAGTATTTGTAAATTGGTAAAATATATGGCCTGCATCTTGAAACTGCTGGATTTATAATGTTAAATTGTGCAAATACTTGTTTAAAATATATCATGCATTACATAACTATAAAATAAATTTGAACACTTTAAATATTACCTGTCTATACATAAAATCCTAAAGGAGAAAAAAATCAATGTGAGTTGCATAGCATTTGTGGTGATCTAGAGAAAAATATGATGTTTATCAGAATTAAACATGGCTCAAATTAAACTAGAGTTTGTTCTCAGTTATGTCAAATACCCACAATCCTTAAAGGTTGTCCCAAATTAGCAAAGTGCTTACCGTGTGAGCGCACCCAAAGCTATTTTTGTAACATAATTCATATTTATGAAGTACTTTATATACTAAATAGGAAAACATGTACTCCTTAATATGTATTTAATATGCCCGACTTATATTCCTGATCACAGCAAATTTATCAGTAAGTATAAATTGCGATAAGAAAAAAATATTAAAATGAAACTGAAGCTAATGTGTACAGAAATATTTTGGGCTCTCTGATCAGGTGTAATTTAAAAGTAGAAAAAAAATACAAAAAAATACCCACAAAATTTAAAAAAAAAAATCTGTGCTATTCTTGTGAATTTAGCATATTATCTTCAGATTTGTTACCAACTGTGCATTTTAAAATTAGCTCCTTAGTTTTATAGTACTGTGTCTGGGGCAGTTGTTATTTGCCATCAGTTGTCTTGCTTTTCAGGATTCTATGAGCTTAATTCAAATAGTTTTAATTACAATATTTAACAAAATAATGACTAAGGTTAATCTATCTTGTATGCATCAATATCCTGTTCTTTCATCATTCTGACTACTATCAGATAATCTAGTAGAACTGTAAACATCACAGCAAATCTTGGCTATCAAAGCCACAGTGTAAAATGCTTGCACTGGACTCGGATGAATTCATGATCTACAACTACAGCTGATATGCCCCTGTGTTTGTGTGTGCTGTTAAGTTCTAGATCAAAATTGATCAAATGAATGAAGTATTTGATAATCTGTTGATATCTGAAGATGTTTAATATCTCTGATTAGAAAATCAATATTCTGAAACTCATTGCCTTTGCCTTCTTGTCCAGTTTTGTGTGCGTGTGCGTGTGTGTGTGTGTGTGTGTTGTGGTGTGATTAATTATTGTATTATTCAGTAAGGAAGCCAAGAAAGCAAACAGGTATTCTTCATGAATTTCAAATAGCAGATATTTTGGTGTAGCTTCTAAAAGGATATTACAGTTAACGTTGTAACAACAATCCCTTTATTAAATACTAATTTCAAGATTTTATTTGTTGGTTCCAATTTTTTAAAGAAAATCTGATATTATTACAAGTGTATGTATATGTGTGTGTGCACGCATGTGTATTTGGGTGTATATTCATATATATATAGTTAATTTGGAGGATTTTTTTAGATAGCAAATAAAATCTCCCTATGTATGTGCTGGTGCTCTTAAAACTTTAATGTGTAATTTTCAGTTTCATGACAATCTGTGAAACTTTATATAAATATAAGTACATCCAAACAAACAATGCTTTCTGATATTGAAAGAAAAGAAGTGCGTTCAAATGCTAATTTTCATCTGCAGTTTCATAAGGACATTTAATATGCCATTACCACGCATGCATGCATCCATGGATTAAAGGGCTCCTAATGCACACTGACAAGGTAAAGATGCAAAGGCTTCCAACAAAGTGTTTTTGTTTTTCCTGTCAATAAAGTGTGAATTCAGAAATCTTAAATGGACACTTATAGGAGGAACCAGTAAACTCCATGCATAATCTGGGACTAATAGGTTGTTGGGATCATGCCTTTTTATTCAGTGTGATGATGCTTGGAAGATGTTTCAAGGTTTCTGCAGAATTGTCAGCGGCAAGAGTACCTACCACCATCTCAAAGCTTGCTGTAGTATATCAGCTATCTCACACTCTACTGCTGAAAGCTATAAATGCTCAAAAACTTTTAAGAAAAAAAGAGTAATTTAACTGTATGTGCTTATTTGGAGGTTCTACTTGTAAATGGAAGTTAATGAATTCTTGGTTAAGGCTAATATGCTGTCCTTAACTAAAGTCATTGTGCCTACATTATACAGTGTATGCTATTTTGCACCTATCATTAGTTCTTGTATCATTTATGGTACTGTAGTTATGTATAAATTCTTAGTTGAGTACAAGAGCAGTTTAAATACTGTATCTGTGTTTTTTGGCTTCAGCCTATATTCTTGATGTAGTTTAACCCCTTCAGATATGATATGTACATGGTAAGACATTTTTTTAGTAGGCTTTGATTCAAATCTTAAAAAGCCAAGAAGTGATCATCTCTAATGTGGTATAACACATCATGGTATTCTTGGCATTGTATTCTTGTGTATGAACTGTGTTAGAACAGTTGCAGAGAACACTAGATCTTATGAAATTAGTGAAGGGGTGAGATAATATATTGTGTCCGTGTAATATAAATCAAGTTTTAAATTATTTTTTTATGAAATCAATAAAAATGATTCAATTCTTTAAAAGTAAATCTTTGTGTAATTTTATGAGAAAGCAGCTATTAAAGTACAGTGATTCAAATACATAAGGAAATTTATATCCTATACTTCGTTTTCCATTCTAAATAACACTATCAACAAATATGTTAATTGAAAAGATATTACAGACCATTACCATTTGTTGCTTTTCATAAATATTTAGTTTTGTGCTCCATAAGGAAGCAAAAATATTAAAGGATATGGCCTCATGAGTAATGCCACAGGTATTTCAGAAATATCAAAGTCAATATAGAAATGTATAGTGATATCTAAAATATCATTTGCAAGACTTACATGGATCGTTTCTGAAATGAACACAGTGAAATTTTCTTTCATCTTTCATTTTTTTCTTTAATTTTTTCTCATCATTGCATCCAAAGAGTTAGGAAGAAAATATATTAAGAATGTATTTATAATTACTATTTTGAAATAAAGTAGAGAGTATGTATTATATTGTTTTTACCCTGGTTCAATTATTTCTATTTTAGATTAATTAATAAAAGCAGGTGATGCTATAAAATCTAATGTAAATCACAGAAAGAACAGTTCTAATGAATTTTGTTTGCTTTGAATTACACCAAGGTATTAGAATTTATTAAATGTCATTTTTCTGGAACCATTAATAAAATTGTTTGGTACAAAGTTATTTCTGAAGCCACTGTTTGTTAAGGATATTTATCTTTTCATTGTTTTTCAGAAAAAAATAAATAAAACAGTCACCAAACTGATTATATAACTCAAATTTAAGGGTGATATATATGTGTATATATATGTGTGTGTGTACATATATATAGCTTTATAATACTGTTTACAATTAACTTAATTTTTAAGCCTCTGTTAAAAGATTTTTTTTCTTTATAAACGTAGTTTCAATCTGTATTCCTTTGTAGTGGCAGTCCCTCAGAGAACAGTTGTCACACAGTGTCAAAATCAACATACTCTGATCCTTTTGTATTCTCATCATTTAGAATCCAACATAACTTCAAATAGGCAAATATTAGTATTCACTCTGAACTATCAACTCAAATATTTTCATAGAAACTTCAGAACCTCTACATTCCATAGCAAGCTTGACTAATTTCAAGTTGCTTACACACTTAATGACTATTTTTAACTTAGCTTCTTTTAAGGTAACCAAAAATATCAGTCAATTTCTTGATATATTTTCTGTGGTTGAAAAAAAATGAACTAATTGAATTATTGTTAAATTGAGTGAAGAAAAAAATATTGAAAGACTGCATATGCCATAAAGTGATTTTAAATCATGTATTCTTAAGCTAATTGAAAAAAGAGTGCACAGAAGTATAAAATGAGATTCCTGTGGCTTTATAACTATACATAAACTGTGCTGGAAGTTGACACAATATAGATGGGAAGCACAAGGTTCTCAACCACTCCAATTTATAGACAAGTGACATCAAGTCAAGAGCCATACTCATGTTCAGTGTTCATTCAATTAGTTACAGGTCAGATGAACTGAACTGAACTGTTGGCAGTGTCCCTTACTAGGAATAGTTTCAAATTTAACTTACAATTGCTATCTCTCAATTGCAGATTTCTAGGGGATCTCCCTTTTGTTAAATTAAAACCAAATGGGAGATTAAATGAACCCAAATAACTTATTTGTGTTTAAAAAAGCTATGTGTAGTATAAATTTTAATTTAATTTTATTATATTATTTTCCTTATTTTATTTAGTTTCTAGTGATTTATAGAATATTATTGGAGAAGGAAAAATTAAAGAAATTGGCTCTATTATCTTTTATATGAAATACTATGGTATTCTATAATTTTGCAAAACTTTTTTTATTTTGTTGTTCTTATATTTACACAGGGGAAATGCATTGAAGATCTGAGGCAATTGAATACTTTGGGTTCAGAAAATATGACACTGGGAATATAAAAGATCTGAGTTCCACATTATTTGGTAATTACAAGTTACAATTGCAATAGAACCCAGAACCAAGAGATAACAAGTAAATATTCCACTATAGTTTGCTTTTGTAGACATTGCTTGCACATAATCACAAATTCTAGCCATTCTAATATTATGATATAATGGAAAATTAATTTAAAATTTATGAATAAAGTTCTTAGAGAGATAATGGGAGTATGTAATGAATAAATACCTGCCTTTACTTTTAAATTGGCTATAGAGATTTAAGGAAGTCTTTTAGAGTACCTGAACAATGTATTTCTCTCAGGAACTCACAAACAAAAATGCTGTTGGTAAACATCTAAGGAACCCATGTTGTGCAATTGATATTAATTATGGAAACATTTAAGAATTGCATTAAGCATTTTCCTCCTTACTAAGAAATTACAATGTATATTGACACCATTGTTTTATGTGAACTGAATTATTGTGCTAAAATTCTGGAGTTGTTATGGAGTAACTTTAATGCTGTTTTCAAGAATAAAAGTCTTTTCTTATAGGTCATATGTGTAGCCATTCAGTGTTTTTATTAGTCTTATTTTAGCAAAGCTCAAGTACAAAGAGAAATTCAATTTATTTGCTATTTACTTGGTATGGGGTACCCTATTACTTTACATAAAATAAGTATGAAAGTTATATCTGTACATATTCACATGCACACAGAAAATAATACACACAAACACTGAATGATATACACAAATACTAGTTATTATATATTGAAATGTTCCTGACTTATTTAAATGTTACAGATATCATAGTTATTTCATCCTCATTGATAACTTTTTTTCATTTTAAATTGAAACATAACCATTGTATAGTATATAGTAGTAACTGAACTGAGCTTATCACCTCGGTTTTCAGTCACACAATTGTCAAGTGATTTGATTTTTGGTTTTCCTCGTTTATTCCATTTCTCATTTGGCTCATAATTAGTATGCTTATTAAATGAGTATCACGTGCTATTTACAGAACACCAGCCATGATGCAAATCAAGCTTGCTACAAGATGTATAAACAAGCTCAGAGAAGCATGTGGGTACTATGTATATCGAATCATCTATATAAAAAACAAGGAATTCTTTGGTGAGATTTGTGATTAAAAATTACGAGAACATGCAAATCTGTTTTAAAAGAAGGACAATTTGGTTGAAACTGGAGACTAGAGATTAGGTAGGACAATAAGGTCAAAGAAGTATTCACAAAAACAGATATCAGATCTCAAAACCTAATGGCTGTAAAGTCTTCCTGGTAAAAATATACCAAATGTTAAACTCATTTTCTTTACTTTAACTGTGATCTATTTCTTTTAAATTAATATGAAATCTAAGAAGTTCCAGTACAGCAATCCTAATTATAATTTTTCAGGTAAACTAATAAAATAAAACATATCCCTTGGACGATACATTTTTTCCGTTGTTGGAAGAATGTGTGGATTGATGTTAAAGCTTTCTTATTTGGTATTTCTATTAAAATAATGTCAAGCAATATTTTTGTTTAATAGAAGTAGATAAAACATACATATTGTACCTAAGATTATTTTAGGGACTCAAATAGATTGTTTTAAGCATTTAAGTTCCAATGCCATAATAAAATGTTGCAAGGCTTTCTGATTTGTTTTCAGTAGAAAATATCAAGTGCCTATTTCAGAAACCATTTCCTGCATGGATCCCCAGGAAATCATGTATCTGCCATGGATCCCTTTGCTCCATAGCAGGATATGCCATCTTTGCCAAGTCCTCCCTGCTGAAAATTATTCTCTTCTGCTGTTATGAACAGCCAGCACTACCTATAGCACAGACTAGCTTAGGGAGTTTTTTTTTTTTTTTCTAGTGGTAATATATATGTAACCATAAGATTCTGGGGCTAAGCATCAATTTGCCAGCATAAGATTACGATACCCAAGAGTTTTGTGTATTTTCCACATTGAATCTTTCTTTTTGTTCATCAGTTATCCTCCTTCTGACAGGAAATGCTTGTCATTTTATTCAATACTATTCTTCAAAGTAGAAACTACTCTCCACTCTGGAAAGACACTTATTTATAAGAAAGAATCCTCACACTTTGCATTACCAGTTACTTCTTAAAATTTTAGAAATACAGAAAATTCAGTGCAATATATCTTGCTGAAACAAAAATAAGTATAAGAAGACAGAGTTAGCAGCAGAAAATTCAACTTCTGCAAGATGTTTTTGGTCAAGACAGAATCTGAAAAATCACTTTGCACTCTGAAACCCCCTACTTTAATTATGAAAATACACTATTGCTGACCTGTTGGTAAGGTTGCCACATGGTTGCCACAGACATGGCTATTATTTTCTCCTTACACTCAGTACTTCAAAAAATACTTGTTTTTTGTTAGATTTGGTACAGATGCTGAAATGCTGCTGCATCAATTCTTATCCTAGAAATTCACAAATCCTTATTTTCAGTAAGTAATTAAGCAGTTACACAGCAATGTGTATTGGAAACTGAATAAAACCATCAGAATTAAGAAGTCAGACAGTGCATACTTAAGAAAAGAAGGTATTAAGAGAATCAAATGGAAGCATTTAATTAAAAATTACATCTAGGTCCACCAATCTCCCTTTGAATTTGTCATTTTTTTTCAATAGGCTCCATTATGTATATTATAAAGAAGTAATGCTTAGCCTGTAGGCAGCATTTCCACTCTCTGTTTACTATTTCTAGATGCCTATACCATGCCACAAAGCCAACTGTGTGATCACAGGCTTGATTATTTAATCCAAAATGCATATATGAATTCAGATTGTCATTTGAATAAAAATTTATCTAAAAAGCTTGGACTTTCACATGAATCTTACTATACCTGGGTAAGACTACACTAAATAGTCTTTGGAACAGCATACTCTTCATCACAATAAAGGTAGACCAAGTAAATATTTGTGAATAGACATCTTCCTTGTTAAGGAACATCAAAAGAAGATGATTTGGTCCCTATCACTTCAAAAAAGTATTGAACAGGAGGATGACTTACACAAGGTCACATGATCTATCATTGCCACCCTGGTTGAGGATCTCCTGACACACAGGATAATATTGTCATTGTACTGTTTTGTTTTATTTTGAAATTCCAGAGAAACTGTGAGAATCTATGTGTAAGGCTATACAAGAAAATCCATTGAGGCACAACTGTAATTTTTATAGGGTTCTGCAGCAGCATGCAATTAGAAAGAACTAGCTATAGGGCCTGGATTCTTTATCCTCAGTGTCCAAGGTGAGAATGGTCCAGAAAAGAAAAAAAAAAAAAACCTATGTAAAAGCAATCATTCCTATAAAGGCTTACACTAAATGATCTTGGAAGAAGTATATGTAAAAAGTTTCTGGAGTACGTGCCAGTACAATTTAAGTCAAAGTTATCAAGAAAAATGTATCCTGGGCATTAAAAAACTTGATCTATTTTAGTTTATTAGTAAACAATACCTTCTATGCATTAATTAATGCCAATCAATTATCAGCAAATGCTACTTATATATTAAGCATCATGTTTATTAAATAAAAAATTCAATAATTTCTCCAATTGCCAATGCTTTTGTTTTGAGTGGTAGCATTTTACAAAGGAAAAATAGCTTCCTCCATCCACTGCACTGAAGATGGCATTATAGTACCAGAATCAAGAATTTTCTTGTATTTATTATTTCTATCCAAAAATTCAATTTTTAGCTTCACTTTGAGCTAGTAAATGAAGCACAAAGTTTGGTATCATTTTATCCTCTTTGGTAATTGTATTTGGGTCATTTTTTAAAAATTTACACTTAATTAGATGCAATTATAATTTATTCCAGTGAATTATAGTTGTTGTAGTTTAGGTTGTAGATCAATAGAAAATACTAGAAACAAGTGAAAATTATCTTCACTATAAAAAGATGTACTCATTAATATTCATTGCAAATTCATTTTACTGAAATAGAAAGTTATCTTTAAAAGAAGAGGAAAAAAAATGTCTTCAGATTTTAAGGATTTTGATTCTTCAGTCTTTCTATGCTTTTTTAAGATTTGGGGAGCATTCTGTGATGGCTGTTAATGCAATTATGATTTTGTTTTAGTTCAATACTATTAGTGAGAAACTCATCAAAGGTAACTATGCCATAGTCTCTGAGCCTTTTAATTACAAAATCTATTCCTTCAGGTACTGGTAACTCATTCAAAATTAACAGATTTATTCTTTGAACTCCTGTTTCACTTCTATTAGTCACAGTGTTAAATGAATAAATAACCTTTGCTTAATTAATTTTTTATTAAATTTAAGAAAATTAGAGAGAAATAAAAATACTTCTCTCAATTCAAGCACTAACATATTTAAATGTTGATGAGGGCAAGACATATTGATCCTTCTTTCTTATCTCCATAGTCATGTAGCCCTGATGTTACTACCACTTTATCCTGCACTGGAAGTCCCACAACAGCTCACTCAACACCTTCTTCATGACAGCATTCATGTACTGTAACTCATACTAAAACTTTTTATGTTTAAAGCTGTTTTTTGTTTATTAGTGTATTTTCCTAATTCACAGCCAGATACCAGATTTACAGTTATTTTAAAAGACAATGTCAAGAGGTAGGAAAAGAGAATGCATTAATCAAACAGATGATAATATTTCAGGCATATGACAGACCAGGCCTTTCTTAGATTCCTTTATCATTATCACATGTCAAGCCAGTACAGCTCAGATCAGTAATGAGTGAGATGGACTTAAATATACTCTCAAGGAGTCATATGTGAGACTGTTATAAAGACTTTTCTTTAATTCAGTCTAATTCACTATCAGATCGGAACAAAGGAGCAGGGTCAGCCACTTAAAGATCTTCCTTGGAAATGACATTCAAATTAAAATACTGAGAAGTTCGTATTAGTTGTTGACCACAGGTTGGAGGAGGTACTTGAGGCTAAGGGAACATTATGAGCTATGGCACCCATGTGTTGAGGAAAGTAATAGCAGCATCACAATAGTAGACATTTCTAACTATATGTTGACATTTTTGCAAAGTATCAGAGAACAAATATTAGAGAATTCAGCATCCATGGTATCTCCATTACAAGTAACTGACTATGCTCTCGTAGGATAAGAAAGAGAGAAACAATAAGTAAACTTATTGATGTTTCTGTGTTTCAAATAACATTTATTGATAAAAATAAAATGGTGAACAAATTTTGGCCTCTGAGTCAAGGGGCTGAATGTCAAGCTAGTGAAGAGCCTGATATGAGTAGAATTTATTCCTATACATTAGGAATTCAACAAAAGTTTTCAAAAGCAATGCCATCATAAATCTTGTTTAAGACAAGACAAGCTATTATCTGGTATATGGAAGATCAACTAAAAGGAGTGAGGAGCAGAATTTAAGTGGGGAAAATATTAACTCACTTAGTAGTTGAAGCTGCCCTGGAATTCATGGAGAACCACCTGTCTCTGTCTTGTGAGTAAGTGCAGAGATTAAAGTAAGCACCACGATGACCAGCTGTGAGTTATACAGACTTTGCAGAACTAGAGAATAAAATGGAAATGAGGATCAATGGTGAAAGTGACTTTACAGTCATAAGTTTATGAAGATGTTTTCCATTGAGATATATGTCTAAGGAGAAGTGTCATAAAAGGGAACAAGACCAGAAAGCAAAGCCCATCAATGACTGTATGACTGTAGCTTTGAGATTTGTTTTTACTAATTTCTTTTTCTGTGTGCCTTCTGCATCCAAATCACCTAAGGTGCTCAGAGCTCGCTCTCTCTCTCTCTCTCTCTCTCTCTCTCTCTCTCTCTCTCTCTCTCTCTCTCTCTCCCTCTCTTTGTGTGTGTATGTTTTTTTTTTTTTTTTTTTTTTTTTTAGAGTAAGAAAACGAAAAAAAGTTCTGCGTCCC
>NW_026067990.1:1245106-1281367 GCF_014885135.2 Alexandromys fortis
CCCCTCCCTCTCCAATCCAAAGAGCAGTCAGGGTTCCCTGCCCTGTGGAAAGTCCAAGATCCTCCCCCCTCCGTCCATGTCTAGGAAGGTGAACATCAAAACTGGCTAAACTCCCACCAACCCGGAACATGAAATAGGATCAAAACCCCGTGCCATTGTCCTTGACTTCTCAGCAGCCCTCATTGTTTGCCATGATCAGAGAGTCCGGTTTTATCCCATGCTTTTTCAGTCACAGTCCAGCTGGCCTTGGTGAGCTCCCAATAGATCAGCCCCATTGTCTCAGTGGGTGGGTGCACCCCTCGTGGTCCTGACATCCTTGCTTGTGTTCTCCCTCCATCTGCTCCTCATTGGGACCTTGGGAGCTCAGTCCAGTGCTCCAGTGTGGGTCTCTGGTGTGTGTGTATGTTTATGTAGATATCTAGATAGTCAAAGGGAAAACCAAGGGGCTAAAGAGTTCAGCAAGCAAAAGTGGCATTAAAAAATAACACAACGACCAACTGGGTTTAGTGTTGCTGAAAGACAGCAGAGCTGCCTACCCAGGCTCTTCTGGTGTAAGACCTGCTTGAATTTTATACAAGACAAATACAAAAACAATTGTATGTCTCTATGTCCTACAAAAAGATCAAGAATTTCAAACAAAATTGCATAGACAAGGGATAGACTGAGAAATGCTAGACAAGAATCAGGTCCAAAATACTGAGCAATACCAAAGCAAAAGCTTAGTGTAGAAAAGATAGTGGGATTCTTCAGGGAATCATAGAATCAGCAAATCTAACAACAGCAGAGTTATGCCAAGAGGAAGTTAAAGGGCAGATTCAAAGCAGGAGAATTGATCATAAGAAAAGCTCATCAAAATCTAGCACCTTTTAAAACATTCTATACTTTGTTGTCCTGCACTACCAAGGGCAAGTGACAAACAGGAGTTTTTGTGCTTTAGATTTTTGGTGAAAGGATTGAATTGTAGCACTTTTTTGAGAGAAAAAATACACTCCTATTTTTTCTGCAAACAGCTCCTTAACAGAATACATTATTTAAATTAAAGTTGATCCATATTTATTGCCTATGTACCTTGTGTTTTCTCTGGGTTGAAACTGAAGGAGGCAGAAACATTAGAGCAAATATACAAGTATACAAGAGTAAGAGTCTAGAAGAAGATACAAATATTCAACGAAAATGACATTCTCAATGTTCATTAATAAAGGCAATGTACTCACAAAAATCAGATGTTTAGCTATGAAAAGGAAGAAAAACTTCATGGTAGAGGAGCATAGTGATCTAACATTTTGAGGATAATATGGGGTGTCTTATTTGCTTTCTGTTGCTATGGCAAACACCATGACCAAAAGCCACCTGTGGAGAAAAAAATGAAGGGAAGCCAGAACAGGGACTCAAGGCAGGAACTTCTAGGCAGACACCGAAGCCGAGTCCTGGAGGAACATTGCTAATTGTCTTGATCCCATGGCTTACTTAGTTACCTATCTTATATAGCACATGAATACCTGTCCAGGAGTGGCACAGATTCCAATGGGTTAGATGCACCAATTTCAATCACTATTCAAGAAAATGTCCCTACAGCCTCACTAACAGGCCAATCAGATAGACTCATTCTCTCAACTGATATCCTCTTCCCAGATTACCCTAGTTTATTTAAAGTTGACAAAATATTCCTCTAGTATAAGAGGAGAGAAAAATTAGCCTATAACCAATAGTTAATGGCAAAACAGAGAAAGGTAAGTGAGCACAATCTCAGGGGAATAAGTAACTCACTGTGGTCAAAGCATCTACTCCTTGAGTGACAGCAACTCTACTTACATGCCATGGCCATCTCGATACCTTACACCTCAAGTTCAGAGGTGTCAAAATGACTTTACCATTCTCCCTTCACACAACTGTTGTCCTGTCATTGTCCTCTAGGAGGTCTACTCCTCAACTATATGGATACTATAACTGGCTGATTTCATCATGATCCTTTTCCATCATCGTACATCAAGAAGATATGGATGTTATCCCCATGGCCTCCTTTCTACCCCATTGACCACATGATGGGCTGTGATTTAACTCTTATTAAGCCACCCTGATGCTGTTCTCCATGTTCTGACATAGTTTATCATTAATTTTCCATGCATCATCAGTTACTGAAGATATCTTTAGCCTCAAGCCTTACTGAAGCCCCTTCAATGGTTTCCATTTGCCTTCAGGATGAAATTGAAATAGAGAAAATCCACTTTGATTTGTCAAATTCTTATTGCCTACCACCATTTGAAGTAATTATTGTTATTTTGTTCTATTATTTTTTGAAGTTCACATGGTTGATTTTTTGTTTTATATATTTAAGTGGTACACAACATGTCCACGTTGGACACACACACACACACACACACACACACACAGACACACAAAGATGCAATGAAACTTGAAACTTGTCTCCATATGCCCTGGATTTATTTCCTTTGTTTGTACAACCAGCAGAGAGCTTTCTTGATTATGTAGTTAGTTTTATTTTTCATGTTTTTGGGAATCCTAGATATTGTTTTCCACAGCAGTTGTACTAGCTTACCGTTCTACCAATAGCGTATGAAGGTTTTTTTCTGTCACTTTGCCTACTGTTATTCTTGCTTTGTTAACCTCATTGTAGCTTTTATTTTTTTTTCCTAATGATGAATTATAGAAAACAATTTTTTATAATATTTGGTCATTATTATGCTTTTTGAAAATGTCTTTTTCTACCTTTGTTCATTTTGATTGAGGTTATTATTTCCTATGGGTTGTGTGAATTCTTTATTATTTTTAATATTATCTGTTTATCAGATAAGTGATTTGCAGATATTTTCTGCCAAGTTTTAGAATAAGTTTTTATTGTACCTTTCATAAATAGAAATTTTGTAGTTTCATATAGTTACACTTGTATATTTTTCTGTTATGCCTAAGGATTGTGTTCAAGGTTCTTTATTGTCAACTTTTCTAAAAATATTTTGTAGAAGCCACAATAGTCCACATAGGTGGAATGTTCCAGATAAACAAAACTCAAGTTGCATACATATACGTACCTGCACACATCTACTCATACAAAAAAAAAAAAGAAAAATGACAGAAAGAAATGGATAAAAAAGATTTTAAACATATTCTCCAATACATCACTTACTAACGATAGTCAAAATCCTAATCAGCCATTCCAATTTTGTTATTCATTATTCATGGATAATTATCTAATATTCAGACAACAATGCATTCATGCAAATGGATCCATTTTTTAATATTTTGTAAAATCTACTGAACTAAATGCATGGAATTGCATTCAAGTGCTGTTCTCTTTTAGCATTAGGCTTTTGAATACAGCAGGTATATTCTACATTCCTCATAACAATTCTCTTGGTCACATTCTGTCATATTGTTATATTATGTTCCAGTTTCCATACAATTTCCGTACAATTTTTCTCATTACACCTAATTTGGCACTTAGTAACCTAATGTTTACTAAATTAATAAATATGATAATGACTATGACAGCAGATGAAGTTTGAGATAAAGTCTAGAAACTTTGAATGTTATGATAAGTTTGATCTTTTTGCAGACAACATAGAGTCATCGACATTTTTTGAATGGGTATATTTCTTATTTTAGGAGAATGAGATGGAAGTCTATAAATACTGAAGAGAAAATAAAGTGGTTATGTTACTAATATAATTATAAAATTAGAGTGTCAATAAGCTTTTACATCCTGAATTTTTCCCCCAAACTCGAGTCTATATCATCATTCAATTGTTTTGAGCAATGATTCTGTTAGCTAATTTCAGAGGTTCTGCTTCAGAGTGTATGTCAATAGTATGGCTGATATAGACTGATAAAAGCATATCTCTTTTCAATGTTTAGCTTCAAATCTGTCTTTATTTTATTTTTGTTACTGTTATATACACAGCTAGCCACCTAAGAGAAGTTATTTTCCCAAAATGCCAGAAGCACAGGAGGGCAAGTTCAACCACAATAGCTCTCAGCAAACTTCTGCTGCATCAGACAATTGACCAAAGCAGGTATAAAGGCAAGCCTAGCATCAACAGGACAGAGAAAATACTCTTGCCATACAAGATAAATGAGAAGGAGTGATCATTACTTAATAATAGTGTGATCTCCTTCAGCTCCTGATACAAACAGGAATATTATGTCCCTGAAGTCTGGCACAATGGGATGAAAGCTTTAGAAATGTTGCTCCAGATGATAGATGGTATGAATTTAGAAGATGAGAGAATGGTGCAACACAAAATAAAGCAAATGATTGGATGCAGGGTAAGGATAAAGAAGAGTCAATGATGACCAAAGCAATCTGATATGGGATTTCCCTCTGTATGCTGTGATTACCCACTGATAAACAATGGAACTGCTTTGGGCCTATAGCAGTGCTATAGGTGAACACAGCTCGGTGGTGGTGGGGGAAACTAAGATGAATGTAGGAAGAAAGGAGGTAGAGTCAGAGAGAAGCCATGGAGCCGCTGCTGGTGACAAACATGCTGAAATTTTGCTGGTAGGCCACGACCTCATGATGATGCACAGATTAATGGAAATGGGTTAAATTAAAATGTAAGACTTAGCCAGTAAGAAGCTAGAGCTAATGAGCCAAGCAGTGATTTAAATAATTCAGTTTCTGTGTGATTATTTTGGTTCTTGACAGCCTGGACAAACAAGTAGGCCCCTCCAACAGCAATTGATAACACAGAAATGGTTTAATGAAGATAAGTAAGGAGGTGAAAGAATTCACTCATTAAAGATCTTGATATTATGTGTGTGTCACTGATCCACAGACATAGAAAACATGTGGTACCTATCTACCATGGTTTTGCCATTCACAGAATATAAAACGTGTGTATACATATGGTCATATGTAGAAATAAGCATTACATATTCTAGAAAGAGTTAAGTGTACTAAAAACAAACTATAGGAGTTTAAATTTTACTGTATTGTCAATGTGCCTAATTAAGAAAATGATCATGATTATCACAGACCAAAGTCCTACCTAAGTCCTAAATTATTAGGATGAGAGGCAAGGAGGTAGAAAAAGCAGGAAAAACAAAACACCTAATTAGGAGATTCAGGAATGCAAGTGAGGTGTAGTGTATGAAAGGTTTGTGGGAAACATTGCTGAGTATGTATTCTTTGTGTCCATTTGTTAGAAAGAGAGATAAAGCCAATCTGAATTGGTTTAAGAAAAGAAAATGAATTTTCTAGAATATTAGAAAGTGCTCTAAAGACTCACTAAAAGACAGGCATGAGGCATGAGAAATAGTACGTACACAGTATAACTCTATACCCACAAAATAACTACACCACAGGATGAACTTAATAGCTCCTCCTTTCTTCTTCTTATGTTTGCCTATGAAAGCCATCCTCAATCTCTGAACAAATACCATTCATTATATCTTTTTTTGTAGATTTGGAATCTTCCCACTTTCCTCTAGTCAGTAACTATCATCTACATGTAGAACATCATTATCTCTAATTATAAAATTCACAAAGTTATGAATGCTAACATGATTTATTCAGTCTATATCCCTAACATCTATATCAACTCTTCTCTAAAAGTCATAATAATTTTGACAGGGTGATTAAAACTGTAAGATGAAAGTTCACATTTGTATATCACAGGAAAGACATATGTATGTAGATGAAGGTCTTAGTGTAGGAAGGATGAAAAAAACTATGAGAAGGAAGTTCAGTGTTGTAGTTGAATGAATCAGTTTCTGAGACCCCATCTCAAGGTAATTTTTGTTCTATGAATTCTTGTCATTAATCCCACTTAATGGGATTCTCCTTTATATGCCAAACAGTCTTTAATCAATTTTGTATAAAATTCATACATTTGTATACATTCATTTTTAATTAATAATTTTATTCTTCTCTCCTAGATATTCTTCTCTTCAATTTCTCCCCCACCTCCTTCCCTCTCAGCCCTCCTCCTCCTTTCCTTATTTCCCATTAACTCCTCTTTAGTTTCCCTTCAGAAAAGAGCAGGCATCCCAGAGATATCAACCAAACATGGCATAAAAAGTTACACTAAGAATACGCATAAACCCTCATATAAAGACTGGACAAAGCAAATCAGTGTGCGGAAAAGGGTCCCATAAGTAGGTAAAAGAGACAGAGATACCCCGCCTTACCACTGTTAGGAGACCTACAAGAATTCTAAGATACAAAGCCATAACCTATATGTACAGGACCTGGGTCAGACCCATACAAGCTCCCTGACACTGCCTGGAGGTCCAGGACCCGAAGGTTGGAAAGCCCAGAAACCTAGCATAGAATCAAACATGACTAACAAAAAATGTCAATGTAATGTATCAGATACATTTTTAGCTGCTCATGTAAATGAATATCCTGGTCATGCCCTGCTCATAATGTTAATTTTTCCTCAGTCTTTTGCTCCTGGAGAGGAATGACAGTTTTAGCAAACATTTCACCATGGTTTACCCCGAAATTGTGTATGATATATGAGAAACACATGAGAATATTTCACTGGGATATACACGACCCAGGTAAATTCTGACCTCCCATATTTTAATCTTTTGTTCATAAATTATTAACTAAAATGAAACCAGGTTTTCTCAGTCTTTTCTTCTCTTCCAAGATCTTGAACTCTGACCTGTCTTCAGCCTTCTTTATGGGCTGCTTTCCAAAGCTGCCTGATTTCTAGACAATGTATTCTCAGATTCAGTCTAACTATGCCCCAGCCATTCACTGTACTTCCTGACTCCTAATTTTTTCTTGACTCTTCATTCTTCCCCTTGCCTGACTATGGAAAACCCTTCTCATTGCAAAAGGACCCTCCCTCCATTCAACAAAAGTGGGGCTGATCTATTGGGAGCTCACCAAGGCTGCTGGGAGCCGATTTGAGTGGCTGCCATTACAAGATGGCATTTGGCCCTGGCCTCGCTTGATAAATAACTCCATATTAAGGTTGCAGTTCTTCCACCAGAAAACAGGGTGAGTTGTTGTGATCTAGCTGCCCACACTCCCCCTGACCAGCAGGGGAACTTCCTTGTGGTCTGTAATTGACAAGGATGTTTGTTTTCTTTCTGGCTGGTGGGTCTCCAGAGAAGCAGTTGAAGTATCAAAGGTTGCTAGGCAGACTCCCTATATGAGCAGCTGCAGCTCAGAGCTCGGGGCCCCTCGCTTCCTGCTCTCCCTATAACCTAGAGGCTCCAATGAAGCGTGGTTTGGGAAGAATCCTCACCTGGTGGCTATTCTTTCCTGCTGGTCACAGAGTTCGCCACACAAGGCCAGCTGGACTGGGACTGAATAAGCATGGGATAAAAACAGACTCTCTGAACATGGCGGACAGTGAGGGCTGATGAGAAGCCAAGGACAATGGCACTGGGTTTTGATCCTACTGAATGAACTGGCTTTGTGGGGGCCTAGCCTGTTTGCATGCTCACCTTACTAGACCTTGATGGAGGTGGGTGATCCTTCCCACAGGGCAGGGAACCCTGATTGCTCTTTGGGCTGATGAGGGAGGGGGACCTTATTGGGGGAGGGGGAGGAAAATGGGAGACGGGGAGGAGGCGGAAATTTTTTCAATAAAAAATAATAAATTAATTAAAAAAATATCTCTTTACTTATGTTCAGATTTATTTTTCATTCAGTTTTTCTTAATTCATTTTTGTTTTTCTTAAGGAAAGGGCCATGTATGGAACATATTTAGACAGTGCTAGCAGTCGACCTGCCAGTGTGGATACTGAAATGTGTTGTTTTCATTGAAAGAATACATAAGGAGAAATAAACCCAACATGGTAGTTTTGCAGTATTTGCTTAGAAAAGTAAAGGCTCCTTCTCCTTCAAAGATACAGCACTTCATACAATTCCCTGTAGTGATGCTTCTCCTAGACTCTGAGGATTTACATTGTTTAGGCAAAAATCTCACTTCATCTCAATACCACAGAAAAATTCTGTCATACACTGGCCTGCACTTCCACCTGTTCATTTTCGATTTAAATTCGGAAGGACAAAAGTCAAGGTATTTTCTCAGTCAATTGTCAGAGTTTGTATCTCCTTTGAGTTCAGCAAGGCCCTTAAAGGAAGATGGGATTTACTGTTTTTAAAGCCCTGAAGCCCAAGCTAGTGGGGAGTAATTCCTACTTCTATCAGTGGGTGTAAGCTGCTAAACTCAAATGAAACTTTTGCTGCAGGAATCTGTGCTGTTCTGATTCATTGGAGGCACACCAGGGTTGAAGGAATTAAGCAATGCAGATTTTATATAGTTCTTAGCCAGAGAAATTCCCTTTGCCTGCTTAGCTATTTTAACATAGGGCCCTTATGTTTTCCAGTTGACCTAGAGTCTGATTTCAAGGTACAGAGGAAATGATCTTTAACTTTCTTTTGTCCATATTTTCAGTTTTGCCTCTTTCTCTGTAAGAAAGAGCCAGTTTTCATTTTCCTTATTGTGCAATTTCTGATATGCTATTTGAGAAAAGGGGGTCTTGGTGAGCGCATCCTTTCTGACAACAATGCCAACATTCAGAGGTTGACTTCTGTTTTGGCTTAGAGTCAAAGAAGCAAAGCTGGATTATCTTTTCAGTTCTACGTGGTTCTCAAATAATAGACTATTGTGGATCAAATATCAAAAGGCTGGAGATAGTGACTTCACTCTAACTATAGGCTGTGTGTCCCACTCCACTCAGTTCATAGTGAAACCAATGCTCTATTCTCCTGACAAAACACTTGTATCTACCCCTTCTCACAGGGTTTCATATACGTTGGCAAATATAAAGCAGTGATGCCCTGTGGAGAACAGATTTGGGGAGAGCAGGAAAGCAGGACAGTTCCCTACCTTATAAAGATTCAGAAGAGAAAGACAGAAATGCCTGTTTCCAATGCAGAGTGGTACAGAGTCAGACTGGCTTTAACTTCAACCTGAAGCTACCAGTGAGAGGAAGGCCAAGAACCATTTGTTAAATCAACATGCCATTTCATACTTCTGAGGTTCTATATTTGAGTTTTACCTCATTTTATATGTGGTGGAGGGGGCAGAGATAATTGCTGTGGTATTTTTTTGGTGAATGTAGAAAGAGCTGAAAATTTTCAAAATTTTTAACAAATACTCCACCATTTGTCATGCCATAGCTGGTAATGATTATCTCTCCTTATTTCCTTATGTATATAAATTTGTTTGTTACTATGATAAGACTCAAACTTATTTTACTGTCATTCTGTTCTTTGTGGCAGCTCAGAATAAGGCAACAAGGAAATTAAATGTTACAAGAATTATAAGCTACTTTACTCAACAAAAAATAAGACATTTTAGAAATCTCAGACAGAATTCACCAAATATAGATTAAAAATTCTTTTGTCACATGAGTGGTGCCACACACCTCCTTATCTCAATCTCAGTACTCAGTAGGCAGAGCTTTCCAAGTTCCAGTGCAGCCTGGTCTACATAGTGAGCTTCAAGCCATAAAGGAATACATCGTGAGACCTTGACACAAAAATAAATAATTCCTCAAAAGACTTTGGCTATGATGAATAATTTGAGTTAGACAAAGTCAGAGTACTTATTTTATAAAAATTAGAGATTAGAAAACTCCTTTTCATTCTATTTTTATTAAAAGCAGTGAATGGATTTTTCTCCTTTGCCACTCTTCTGCCTTCCACTTCCTCATACATCTTCTAAAGGTAACTCTGGAATTTTCGTTTTGTAGACTAATGTGTTGAGACAATGTTCTTTTGTTCATTAATGTTCTCTTTTAGCTTTCACTTTGGGGCACACTGAATTCAATAAGGTATCATCCTGAGGTGTTGTCATCTACCTGACAGAAATATCTCTGTGTGGGCCTAGAAAACAGTAATGCAACACTTGAAAGGCCAAGTATCATTAATGCCTTTCTCCATTTGGTGATGAATCTTTTCCTTCTTTCTTTCTGGCTTGCTATAGGAGTGCTGCTAAAAACAAGAATGATTAAGTACACTGAACTGTCCAACTCAAGGAAATCTCAGCGTATCAAAGAATCTTAAGAACTTCAGGACAAGTTCCCATGCTGGAGCAAAATGAATGATTTTGTCTCATAGTTCTGGTTGTCTGAACTTGAAGACAAACACATAAAAAACTCGACAAATATAGAGAAGCATAGTCTTTGTTGATATTTTTTGGAACATTTAAAATTAAGTTACCAAGAAATCTATAAATTTAGTCGCATTAATAAGCAAATGTATTACTTTTTTTTTAAAGGAAAAGCATCTAATTTACTGACTTAGACTTCTTGGCTTGCCATGTATATACATATAAGAATTATGAAATTTAGCACCAATTAATAACTGATATTAGGCTAGTTCCTGGAAAAACAACTCATTGTGACCTAACAACCATCATACCACTCTGTTCTCTCACAAGTAAGTTTGTTCTAGATTCCTTCTATAATTGAACAATCTAATAGTTATCTTTCTGTGGCTGGCTTACATCACTTAGTGTGTTACCATTCTGGTTAAGCCATGATGTTAAATAAGACAGTATTATCTCCATTTTACTTAATGTTAATAGTGTTCTATTATCTAAATATACTGTAATACCTGTCCCTTTTTAATCTCTTCATCAAAATAAGATTGTTTATATCTATCCTTTATTCTTAGCCAAAAAGTGAAAAAAAAAGATGTTCCCATGCCTTGGTTATTGTGAATAATAATATAAGGAATATATAAGGAATAATATAAGGCTCACAGGAGTATATCTCTGATATAGAGCTTTCAATTTGGCTTAAATGTCCAGAATTTGTATTGAAAAGCCATACAATATTTTTAGGTTAATATTTTGAAGAATTAAAATATCAAGTGCATAAATGATTTCAATAGTTTCAACCTCACCAGTGCTTGTATTGTATTCATATAGTAGCAACCTTAATAAGAACGGAGATTTTATTATTTGAATTTGACCTTCATTTCCCTGATGGTTAATGGTGCTGAGCTTCTTTTCATGTACCTGTTGGGCAAATGCATGTCTAAATTGGAGGAAAATCAAAAGTCCTTAAACCTTTTTTTAAATTGAATCATTATAAGTTCATACTTAGGTTTTGTTTTCCTTGGATGAGTTGCTGTTGAGCTGTGTAAAATAATCATATACTAATTTCCATGCAATATTTCTTATAAAATATATGTCTTACAAATATTTTCTCTCATCCTCTAGGCTTTTTTTTTTTGCAAGTCTATTGTTTCCTTTTCTGTACAGACAGCTTAGTGTAGGAGTTTTGCAGATTTCATTACCAGAGAACATTCTACCAGGAAGGCTGTGATGATATCAAAGGAGTCATCCCTTGATAAATTTATAACATGATGCAATTATTGAAAGCTGTGCAAAGCAAGATGTAGGGGCTATGAAAAAAACACATAATGGGGAATACCACAGAAGAATCTATCTTTCTCTGACCACTTCCTGTATTTCTTCTCCTTATGATTTCTGGCCAGCACTACTTAAGCTATTCCACCATAATTTACCCCTTTGAATTATACATGCTAATGAAACTTTTCTTTTACATTATCTCTACCAGTTACTAGGCCATAGCAATGATAAATTATGTCTATTTATCCTATAAATGCATAGTTGCTGATAAGTAAGCCATCTTACAAGCAGTTTCTACTCACTATAGTGGTAACTAATTGTATCTTCTTAATAAATATTCCTCAGTCCTGAAAAAAAAGTCTTCATGTAACATATTATCTTCAATGTCTCTCTGCTGATCCACAAAGTTTTTTTTCTTCAAATATATGAGCATATGATGAAAACATGATTTCAGTTGTTTCTAGAAATAATAATTTAATGTTATTACTAAGAACATTAATGATAATTAATAACATTAATAATACCATGAAATTATTATTTAAATTAAATTGCATTTATACAGATATAATTTAATTGATTTCTAGAAATAATAATTTAAGGAATAAGTTAAATCAATAGATTATTGTATAATAAAATTGAAACTATTAATGAGGATGCTGCATTCTAGTTTGGAAATTAAATGGACAGTCTTTTTATGTTGGCACAAAAATCTGTTCAATACATTTGGCAAGATTTTAACAGATATTGTCATATTCATTCTACAAAATACTTTGTGATAAAATACACAGTACTTCTCATTTTACATGAGATTATAATAATGTCAAATAATTCTAAAGAATATCCAATTGTATGATGAATACATTATAAAATTAAAGTATAAACACAGGCTTCCAATTGTAACTTGTACATACCTTTTACTGTGCTAAGTTACTTCTGGAAAGAAAACCTGTGTTCTGAGTATGCACTTTAGAAGAAGTAGAAAACAACGTACTGACACATGCATACTCAGAAATGTCAAATAATGGAATTTTACACATATACACTCATATGCCCATACACACACATATATACGATTCTAATAATTTGCTATAAAATTACTCTGTCCATCTCCTTTTTTTTCTGTGTATGTGTGTGTGTGTCTATACATGTGTATATGTATGTGAGAGTGCATTTACCATGCTATATGTGCATTAGAGACTTGCATCTCTTTTTTCACCATGGGTTTTTGGAGTTGTGCCGCCAAGTTTCTGTGTTTATATATTGTGTTACATGCACGCAAATACCAAAAATAGTGTTCCTGATGGCCATTTAAGGGGTTTTATAAAAATCAACTACTATANGTGGGGAGGGGGAAAAGAGAGGGGTGCAAGGGAGGCAATGCAGGAGTAGGCAGTTAAAGTTAAGGGCAAATTGAGGGGTAGAATGGAAACCTAATCCAGTAGAGGCTTCCTAAAAATATATACATATCTGAAATAAATCTATATGGTATAACTAAGTTCCATGGGAGACATTGCCCACAAATCAACATAATTTGCCACCAAGTGAAAACTGCAGTGCCAGTAATGCCTTACATCTAGTCAAGTCCTTGGCCAAACTCTGGACTCTGGAGGGTAGACTCTGGAAACCCTCAGATATCTCAAACTATTATTGCCAAGGCTATTCCTTGATCTTTACAAACTGATGGTAAGGCTCTTATTGCTGAAGACAACACTTATCTATTTCGTTGAACACCAAGAATTTAAGCTGGTACCTAACTAGTTCTTCTTCTCTTCTTATTAGTGTTCATTATACTAGAGAAAATCTGAATACTACCTGTGGATAAAGGTAACCACTAATCCAGCTACAAATTCTGAAATCTACTTTGGTGAACTGCCTGTGTGAATTGCTGGTACAACCATGGCACAAACTGTGGGAGAAACCAGTTACTACCTAGTTGGATTTAAGTCCTACTCCAGGAGATGAAACCCACATCTATGATATCCAAAATCCTGATATTAGGTAGTCAATGGGCCTAGGGGAAAATCACATATAATTTTTCTACTAAAGGAAGATAGCAATAAAATGATTCCTAATGGCATTCTACTGTACCCATAGATCAGAGCCTCATTCAGTTAGTATCAGAGAAGCTTCCTCTTTCAGTAATTGGGAACAAATACAGAAGGCCATGGCTGACAATTTGTAAAAAGTGAGGGATTTTGGAACACTTAATCTTAAATGGGATATATTCTTCAAACCCCCTGATTCAGGGCTCAGGAAACTATGAAGAAGGGTAAGTGAAAAGACTTTAAGAGCCAGATGGGGATCGATGACTCCAGAGAACAAAGCTTTTCAGACACAACAGGACTGATGTTCATGTAAACCCTCAAAAACTGAGTTAGTACACACAGTGATGTGGGATTCCCCTCTGTATGTTGTGATTACCATTAATTAATAAAGAAACTGCTTTGGACCTATAGCATGGCAGAACTGAGGTAGGTGGAGAAAGCTAAACTGAATTCTGGGAGAAAGAAGGCAGAGTCAGGAGAAGCCATGTAGCCCCACCGGATATATATGCCTGAACTTTACCTGGTAAACCACAGACTTCTAGTGATATGCTGATTAATAGAAACGGGTTAAGAAATGGGTTAAAATAAGATGTAAGAGTTAGGCAATAAGAAGCTAATGGGCCAAGCAGTGATTTACATAATATAGTTTCTGTGTATTTATTGCAGGACTGGGTAGGGCAGAAACCTCCTACAACAGCACAGGGCCTACACTGATTCAAGCCAGACATGTCCCAGTGCTGTGAGGAGCGAGTGGACATGGACTCCCACACATAATCAAGGAACTCTCTACAGTTGGTACTTGGTTGCTAAGGTAAAATTAGTTTTCTCCAATGATGTCTCACTCTTTATATTAACTACACTGAAGAATACACTCCATGCCTGTAGTAAGGGACAACATACAACAAACTCAATGGCATTTTTGTAGATTTTTTTTTGTTTCATATTATTTGTGTGGACAGTTTTGCTTGTCTTTTATTGGTCCTTTGCTTGTATGTTATGATTTCCAGTTTAGTGTTTTGTCTGTCTGTGTGTGTATGTGTGTACACATGTGCATGCAAGAAACAGGGTAGGGGGGATATAGAGTGGGAGGGAGGATATATTCTTGAGGTTTTGTGGAGAATTGTTTAGATTTTTTTTTCTAAAGAGCGAAAGAAAAAGGCATAGATTTGGGTGGATTGGTCAATGGAATCTGAGAAGTGTTAGGGGATGAATAAAGCATGATCAGAATATATTGTATAAATATTTTTCTATAAGAAAATCATTGCTCTATGATTTCCAATTTACTTTTCCCTTGTAATGGTCTTTAAATAGTCTTATGCAACACAGAATATTCTTTTGGAAGTTCAAATCCTTTTTAACTTTGTGTATGCATGATTCCACATTTTTGAAGACACAATGGGAAGACAAGAGAGAAATATGTCTTTATTGTGTTTCTGCATGAAGTTGATCTGCTTTCAAGAAAATTATGGAAGCCTGAAAATACTAGGAAATGGACACACTCAGTCTCAGAAATGTGAAGGAAATTTTAGCCAGGAAAATGAAATTATGGCCAAATCAATATTTGGCATGCATGTTTCTTTCTACCATATATGAATTAATTTACTACAAGTATTTATATGAAATTTTCATGCAGTCAATTGTTTACTTCTTTGAATAATAAATATATTCAGAGTAGGATTATAGGTTCATATAGTAAGCAACTGTTCATTTTATAAGAAACTATCAAACAGTTACCCATGTCAACTTTAAGAGCAATGGCTGTGCTCACAAAAAATATAAGAAAGATAGTCATTTCATATATCTATTCTAACAACTGATGCTTTCCATCATTTCAGTCCTGCCCTTGAAAATTGTCAAGAAACAGGTGCTGACTATGTGTATGTATGTGTCTCTTTCTAGTTCTACTATATATCTTAGAAGTAGTACATTATGTTATACTCTGCATTTTATGCTTAAATTATGGCTGCTTTAAAATAATTCTGAAACTGATTTTCCAGTGTATTCATTTTATCAAAATTATAACATTTACTCTGGCTCTTTATAATTAAAGTGGTCTATTTATAAAAAAGGAACCTGTTAAAACTTCACTGAATTGCTTCAATTTTTTAAATTAACTTAAGCAAAGTCAACAACTTTACAAGACTACAACTTGTGATTAGAGAACATTTATTTAATAATTATTATTAATTTTGTTTGTTACCACTATACTGCTTTAATATATTTTGGTAAGACTTAACAATCTTATACTTTGATATTTTGTAGATAAGTTTTACGACTTTCCAGTTTTATTTCATTAAATAGAAAACTAATTCAATTTTAAGGGTGAAGATTGTATTTATTTTATATTGTAGCATAATCTGTTTCTTCTGTGTACATTCCTATCTGAGTTCAAAGTGATATTTAGTAGAAAACTTTTTGGTAGGGTAATTGATGGTCCTGTATATGAGGTAGAAGGACGACATTCACATCAGAGGTTCCCAATCCTAGCAGCACATCTAAACCAACTGGGATTTTGTTCTATTATATTCATTACAATTATAAGTGTAGAATTCTGAGACCAACTCTCAAAAATTTTATTTTTGGTAAGAAGTTTCTCAAAACAATTTTTAATAAACACTCCAGGTGCTTTGTAGCATATGTTTGCTCCATATGTAAAATTTTGGAAAGAACATAAGATTAAGTGTCAAGAAAGTATGTAAGAATCTGAATATGATGGCACACACCTGCAATCCCAACACCCTGGAGGCACTGTCTGGTGAATCTCTGTGAGTTCAAGGCAAGCTTGGCATGCATAACAAGTTGTAGGTTAGGTCACCCAATGGTAAATAGTAGTGATAACTTGAAAGTTTGACATTTTAAATTGCACTTTTAATTTTTTTTTAAAAAGAGAACAAACTATCTCTTTTTCATTGTATAAACCAATCCATGTTGCCACTCACTTCCCTCCTCCCATTCCCTCCACTCTCCCCCCCATCCACTCCACATAGATAGATGGTAAGGCACATTGCTTTGGAGAAGGTACAAGGTCCTCCATACCATGTATAAACTGAGCAAGCTATCCATCCAAAGAGAATAGGTTCCCAAAAAGCTAGTACATGCAAAAGGGATAAATTCTGGTGCCAATGCCATTGGCCCCTCAGTGTGCCCCAGCCTTGCAACTGTCAACCACATGCAAGGGGACCAGTTTGGACCTATCATTCCCTGTCCAGCTGGAGTTGATGAGCTCCCATTAGCTCAGATAGACTGTTTCAGTGGGTATAACAATCATGGTCTTGACCTCTTTGCTCATATTCTCACTCCTCCAGCTCTACAATTGGACTTTAGCAGCTCAGTCCAGTGCTTAGATGCAGATAAGTATGCACAGACAGAATTGCTACTTTTAAATATTCAAATGGATGATCTGTGAAAGATGTATTAAAGAACACTAGAGTAAAAGGGAGGAAAAGCTTGCAGGAGGAGAAATGCAATGCTTAGGCCAGAGAAAATTTGAGACATTTTATGAATGACATTAAATGAATGTTTACAACACACCTATAAATAGGTAGAGTAGAACTATTTTACTCTTGAAGAATAAATTTCCACATGGTCATGTAAGCAGTATTGCAGTAGCTAAAGTTGGCATCTTCCATCCCTGAACATGTTAAGATTGAACATATTATTTGGGGACACGATTTTTAAAGCCATTAAGATGATCACTATATTTGCTTCCCTTACAGTGGTGATGACACAAACATGCAAGATGAATCAGAATTCTTCACACTCACAATGCTGATTACCTATACAACAAAAATAAGAAATACACATTTCTCATAAGCCCTGAAGCCACACAAAAATCATGCCATGTGCATACATGTTTAGTTTTTGTTCTTTGTAATAGCTGTAAATATTGTACTGTACATATTATTATTATTAACTGAAATTTTGATAGTATTAGGATAACTAGGCACATTTTTATACATTCACTTACAAGTTATTTTGCATCTCAAAGTTGTATTCCTGCCATTGTAGTATTTGCCCTCCCAAAATGACCAATGGCTTTATGCTCTTTAGCAATAAATGAAAACATTATAGTATCTTTTTATAGAAATGTTTTATGTCTTGTTGTAACTAGTACATATATTGTTGACAGAATTAGGTATATGAGTGAGTGGCTTATTTAAATTCTGGTATTCTATCATTTCTTGTGATTATATCAATTTGGAAATTCTAAGTACAAAGGTCTTGTGGTGGGGTGAACATGCATGAGCATGCTCTTCCTTTCAGTCTGTACAAGGCTTCAGATGTAACCACTTTGTGAGAACCTATCCTGCTCACAACACAATTGGTCTTGTTAATTAAGGAAATAAAATTTCTCCTTTTCACTTAGTAGCCATAAAATTGGACACAAAATTATAGTTACCTTTTACTTCTAAAGAATTTTAGAAGAAAGTAAGTTTACATTTCAGCATGTAATTTTCTGGTACATATAATTGAGGGGTTGCCTTTCTCAAAAAAGTGAGAATCAAGGTATCATTTCTCCAATTTATTTATATCTTGTGATTTCCCATCACTATAAACATTTCACCTCATTGTTAAAGCAAATATAATACTATACATAACCTCATTAAAGTCAAACTATGATAATAATCATGAAACAAATTCACTTTCTTATTCTCTTATGCTTTAAATGCCTTAGTGTTTATATTGGCTACTACTCAGATAAAACTATACAATTACAAAGACTTTTTTGGAAAAAATCAAAGTGCTGTATTCACCTAAGCTTTACAAAGATGAGAAAACACAAATTTGTATTTCTTAGTATTAGGGACACTCTTGATGATAGTTACAAGTATGTGGGTAACAGGACATCTATAAAATCTTTCTATAGAACTTTGGAGCAAAATCTGAAGATATTATTGTAGACAGAAATTTTTGTCCCACCTGGTCCTGCAACCTTTCAGTCCTAAATAATCACACAGAGATTTGTATTAATTATAAACTGTTTTGTCTATTAGGTTAGGCTAATTATTAACTAGCTCTTACAACTTAAATCAAAACATAATTCTTATCCATGTTTAGCCAAGAGGTTTGGTCCCTTTTCTCGGCGTAGCATTTTCATCTTGCTTCCTCTGCATCCGGGTGGTGACTGCAAACTGAGCCTTTTTTCTTCTCAGAATTATTCTAGTTTGTTCAACCACTTATACTTCCTGCGTGGTTACTGGCCAATTAGTGTTGTATTAAATCAACATGAGTGACAAATCTTTAAAGGGTAAAAGAACATTATCCCACGTCATTACTCTGATAGTAAGAAAAGAGTTATTACAAAAGAACCAACATCTTTACAATAATCCCCCATGAAGAATAGCATGTATAGGAGGCATTATTTTGGAAACACCATATCTTGCATCTTACAAGAAGAAACACTGTGTTTCTTAAGTGGATGCAGATATCTGAGTGTATTTTAGTTAAGTCCAACACATACCAGAGAGTCATAGGGATTATCAAGTTAGCCAAAGTGTGTAGGGTACACATGTTAGCAAGGTACTTTGAGATAAACAAGTTCCAAGTGAAATTGCCAATACATACTCATAACTCAAAGTTTCAAAGACATATTAGCCTATCCACGGCAATGCAAAGATTTGCAAAATGACATCTCTTTGTGCGTGGAAGGGGCAAAGATGGCTCAGTAATAAAGAGCACTTACTACTCTTGGAGATGACCTGGGTTTTGGTTACCAGTCCCTGTGTGGCAGCTCACAACCATCTGCAACTCCATGGTTATCAGGCATGTACACAGTGCTCATGCATATATGTAGACAAAAACACTCATATAATAAAACAATATAAATAAATCTAAACAATAAGTAAATGACAAATATTCATCTTTAGCATTGATGAACTGAGAATAAACCAAATGTTGTTGCTGATAGAAGTGCTAGATTTTCCACTATTTGTAAAAAATTCTTTTATGTACTTACTAAGAAGTGATTATATCACCCATTTCTCCCCTCTAATTCTATCAATATCCCCCCAACATGACCCCCTACCCCATGGAAACCTACCAGTGACCACGTCCTAAAAAACAAATTGTTCTACCTACACCAGCAACTATCCATTGACAATACCCAATATGGAAGCTGGAGATCATGTACTTCATCTGTGTTGGCTTGATGTTGAGCAGGTAAAAACATCTTTTGTGACTTCATGATTATGATAGCCACATAATGTCCAGAGTAAAGCATTTTCACAGCACTTCTCCCCATATATTTTTTCTGCCTTCTCTTCTGCAGTGTTTCCTGAGCCTTGTTGTGGTGGGATTAATATAGATGTCCTAATTGGCTGTAAGACATAGAAAAAACAATGTCAAATAAATTGGGAAACTTTATCCCTGCTGACTAGATTACATAGTGCCAGGCAATGATATTCAGGCTGCTGAGGAACAATATACATTAAAAATCTTATCTAGTTCTAGGCTCTGCATATTGCCATACTGACTTGACAGGCAAGATCTGCCTATGGATGCTATAGTGGCATAACTGTTATAGGATAATTCTCATCTTTTTATGGGATTTGAGGTATGCTTTATGGGAGGAAATGTAATGCCTGATACTGTAATGCCGATCAAAAGCCACAGGTAAGGAGGTCATATACCTTATAGTGGAACCTGCTATTGCTATTTTCCTAAATGATCATGCTTGAAAATTGACTTCTCAAATATTTACTTTTATATACATAGACCTCTCCTGCTCTATTCCTTATTCAAAGCAACTTCTTTTTTCAGGGCACAATAGTCAATGGAGATATGCATACCAAGTCAAAATGAAGAGAATAAGAGGCCAATGGAAACCTTAAAAATATACTGTCTATGAAAACCAATGAAGGAACAGATTTTGGAAACTACCGAGTTAAGGAAAAGGCAAGGTCTAAACAAATCAAACATTTTATAAGTCTGAAAATAACAGCACCTTTTGCCTAAAAATTCTGTTTTCTATTTGTATTTTCTAAGAAATTTTCCTGATCCTTTCCTTTGAAATTCAACTTCTGGTTCAGTGAAATGGTAATGAGCATTCTGAGTTTAATAGGAAATTTTAATCCTAGGAAGGAAATATGCTATGAAATAATCCCCTTGTACACTGTAAAGATTTGTCACTCAAATTGGTTTAATAAAAAACTGAATGGCCAGTAGTCAGGCAGGAGGTAAAGACAGGGTGACCAAACTAATGATGATAGGAAGGAGAAGGGCAGAGTCAGGAGTTTCTAGCTAGATACAGAGGAAACAGGAGATGACTGTGCCATGCTAATAAAGTTACTGCCACATGGCAGAACATAAATAAGGAATACAGGGTAAATTAAAATGTAAGAGCTACTTAATAATAAGCCTTAGCTATTGGTCAAGAATTTATAATTCATATTTAGCCTCTGAGTCAGTTATGTGAAACTATGAGATTCAGACAGAAAACGTTCATTTGCAACAATATATCTTGAAACTTAAGCACATAGATTTTAGTGCCACCAACATGGGATTGCAAGTCTATTTTCCTTTTTACCTACTTGTGTGAAGTTGAAAAAAATTCTTTCAGCATCCTAATTCAACTTGTAAAATAGGTTAGTAATAGTGGTTGCAAAGATTTTTGTCCTGAGTTCTAAAAGTCATTAAAAATTTTAATTTGACATTCTACTGAACTTTATATTTTAGATTTAAAAATGTAAATTACTGTGGTTGCTGAGTAAATAATAGTTAAATCACAATTGGAGGATGAAGTCTATATAAAATTAAGAAGTGAAAAAAGGGGGCAAAAACAAAAAAAAAATCCATATTTTTTCAGAAATCTGGTGAATGGATATTTAAAAATATTTTTCCTTTGATCGAGTAGGACTATATATTAGCCTACTACTATATATTAGTGGAAGGGAATATTGTTAAAATCCTCAATTCTTTACTTCCTATAGAACTCCACTTGTCAAACAGTTTACTGAGCGACTTTTCCAGATACAGTCATGTAACAGAGAGACACAAAATAGTATTATCTCCTGTTCAAGATCTCTGTCGCAGTGCCAGTTTCTCAGTCATATTTAATTATACTTTTACAATTACATGTTTCCCAGAGACCAAACAGGGAAAAGTTCTTAGTAGAAGTACGTTATCAAAGTGTGGTTCAAATAAACATCAGGAAGAGTTCAAAAACCAGAGAAATTGGAGAGGTAATTATACCAGGAAAAGGGGAGGATATAATTATTGTAACTAAGCTTTAATTTCAGCTGTAAAGTCATTAAGATATGAATTTTACTCACTGTGTTCTATGTTTTCATCACTGAACTTTCACCTTTATAAAATTTAGGATTATATTAGTCATCCATTCAGTTTTCCTTTATTAAGAAATGGATTCAGTGTATAAATGTTGAAATTCTCCATCTATACTGTTAATTTTTCAAAGAAGTCAGTAGACATTTTATTAAATACATGGACATGGTCACACACATACATAGAGATACACACACACTCACACACATATGTGTGGGCACACACACACATATTCACACACACAGACACTTTCTCCTTGCAAGCATATCATTGAGGACAATGCCCTCAATCTAAGATTAATAGACTTTTTACACTTTAGTCTCTATATTGTCCCTTTCCATCCTACTGAAAATATTTCATTCCACTGAGAGAAGAGAAGAGACAAGAAAAGCTCCAGCTCGTATTTTGTCAAGTTTACTGCACCGTCCTATTTGACTTCAAATAGCAATTAATATAGATCACCTTTTAATCCTTCTGTTATAGTTTCTGAATAAATATTTTCTTACTGTTGTATCCTACATAAGTAATAATATATTTGTCCCTTATGCTGATACCAACATTACATCACTTTCCCCCCAAATTTTAAATAGTAGAGAACCCCCATATTCTTCTGAAGAATCATGGTTCTATATATCTCAAAAAAGACATACCCCAAAGTCATGCATTATTAAATGCTTATGGGAATCCTGAATATATAGCCATATTTTTAATACATGCAAAAGCCTGTTTATTGACTCCTCTTTCTCTGTTTTATCATTTTTCTTGATTCCTTCTAAACATACTTTTTATCCAAATCATACTTCTTTATTCTACTGAACAGCTGCTGTCAAGGTCAAAAGTGACTTCCTAGTTGCTAAATATAGCAAGCAATGCTATTTGATCTTCTTACCTGACTTGCACACAACATTTTGAAAAGTTTATCTCTTCTTTGTAATATACTAATTTCCATGTTTCTAAAATTCTCATAGTCCTTGTTTCTTCTCTCACCATACTATCCTTTTGCTCTTGTTTGAATCCGTTATTCCCTGAATAAATAATAAATTTAAGAGTTGATCTCAAGGCATGCTCTTGGAGGGGATGTGGGCAAACTTGTCTTCCTCTTTCTCTGTCTTCTTAGGGTATCATGATGTAAAAAAAAACTTAATTTTACCACAGACTAGCAACCACACTCTTTTAAGCCCCTGGTTTATAAAAATAACAAGGTCAACTGACAGGGAACTGAGATTTCCTGTAATTCTCATTTCAGCAAATGTGAATCTTTCTTCCCTGGAAATTGTTTATCTAATGTGTTTTTTTCTTTCTTACCACAATATCAGGATGCTGTCTAGTATACAACTCTTATGCTGTATCCTTTTTTATACTTTATACCTACCTTCCTGACCCCATATTAAAAAAACAATGTCAAATAAATTGGGAAACTATCCCTGCTGACTAGGTTACATAGTGCCAGGCAATGATATTCAGGCTGCTGAGGAACAACATACCTTAAAAATCTTATCTAGTTCTAGGCTCTGCATATTGCCATACTGACTTGACAGGCAAGATCTGCCTATGGATGCTATAGTGGCATAACTGTTATAGGATAATTCTCATCTTTTTATGGGATTTGAGGTATTTTCTCTTCTATTTACATTTATTTATTGGCTAATCCTTACTAGTGGCATGGCTATAACATTACCTATATGGTTATTACATCCCCTAACTAAACTTCTCACCTGAAATAATGATTCATGTATCTGCTAACTCTATGTATGAAATAAGCATTATTTCTAAGTGAGGTTGGAAAATACCAAATAATAAGCCAACCTTCAATATGCCCCTCTTGCCATCTTATCCATCTCAGTTAATTGCAGTTATTTCCAATGTGTTGCCATCAGCCTTATTTTCCTTTTCAACCCATAACACACAGAAATAACTACAATAATCCCTATCAATAACATTAAAAAACAAATAAAAATAAAATAAATCAGGAAATACACCTATAACTCAATCAGTCACAATTGTTTCTACTTTGATGCAAGCTATAAAGATAAATGAATAGATAAAAATAGATAAGAAGACAAATATTTTAAAAACTTATTGCAAAATTAATGTTCAGAGTCTTCTGACTGGTCCACTTGTTTCTTCCCTTGACTCTCTACTAACCATTGTCTGTATACCAAAGTGATCCTGTGAAAACACAAATTATACCCTGTCACTTCTCAGGTCCAAACCAGCCAATGGTTCTCACTCAATCTGACTAAGCAGCAATGTCAAAAATAGCTTTAAATTCTGCATGGCCTAGTCTTTTCTTTCTTTGACCCTATCAGTTTTCTCTCTTTCTCTTGTTTAACTCCCTACCTCACAGTGATCTGCTTTTTAGTCTTTGAACATAAAGGTGGCAGTATATCTCTGCCATTGGATCTTTTTAACTGCTGTGTTTATTTTCCCCACAGATAGACACATGATATATACTCCATTTAACTCAGGTCAGTTTTAAAATCTTTTCAGTAAACTATAACTTATAACTTTTTATTTGTTTTTTCTTTCTGTTTGTGTGTACTCTTTCATATGTGTAAGTATACATGTATACATGTGTGTTTGTGCTTATGGAGGCCAGAGGCGGATGTTCTATGTCTACTTCGATTGATTTCCACTTTATGTCCTGAGACAAACATTCTATAGCTAGACCTCACCAATTCAGTATTGCTACTAGATACCTTACCTTGGGAATCCCTTGTCTTTACATCTTGAGCTCAAAGAAGACAAGCAGATTGCCATGAATGTCTGGCTTTTATGTCAGTGCTGATATTGGAAATCTGGTCTTCATGCTTGTGCTGAAAGTTTTGTAGCCATTTCCCCAGTCCCTGAAAATCTCTTTTAAAATCATCCTACAATGCTTTGTTGTGGTAGCATGTTTTTTTAATCCCCACATTTTTTGGAGGTAGAGGCAGGTGGATCTATGTGAGTTCGAGGTCAGCCTGGTCTACAGAGCTAGTTCCAAGAGAGCTAGGGATATTATATAGAGAAACCCTTTCTCGAAAAACCAAAAACAAAACAAAACCTCCAGTCATTCTGTAGCCTCATTATGTTGTTGTATTTGTCAACATGTGCCTAAAATTCTATCTGGTCTATAATAGCTGTTCAGTAACCCTAGGTCAATATACAGACTGAGATTTCTTTTGAATCCATATATTGAAATTACTTTAATGATACTTCAAAAATAAGAATTTACTTCAGTTTTCTTATCATTCTAATATTTGTTGAGCCAGGCATTAGGGATATAAATGGTGAACACAAACATCTATTATATTCCTGGAGTTTTATCATTTTCCTACTTTCTTCTATGTTTCCCAAGTACTCAATATTACTATCAATATATGGTTCCTCTTTTGTATAGACATTAATATAATTTAAATACTTATTTTCCATCCATTCAGATTGAATTTTAAAGGATAATTTTGTATCTTCTTCCATATACTCTCAAATCCAATAATGTATAATGACCAGTCAATTTTCTCAGTGGAACCTCTATGATTTATCTTTTTCATCACACTTCTACTGCCAAATAGATTCTATATTCTCTAGCCTAACCACCACTATCACATTCTCAGAACTCATTATGTTTCATGTAAAAATGAATTAGATGGGTTGTCCTGCCCTTCTACTCTGTTGTCTAAACTGAAGTCAGAATGATCTTTCTAAAATGCAAATATGACCACATACCTCATCTGCTCAGAACTCTTAGATGGCTCTCCATTCCCCTGAGGAAAAAATTTACATATCTTAATGTGGTATTTAAGACCATAAATAATCACTTCCCCACTTGCCTCCTTGGCATTATGCTCTGTTGTTGTTTAAGTTTAGATCACATATGTCTTTCTTTGAGAGCCTGCTTATATTTATTATGATGCTGAGAACAAATATTCTGTTCAGACTATCAAACTAACCAGATCACACTATATGAAAATGAACACAGTATCCAGAAGGAGGTTGACAATCTTTTTCAAAGACATGTAAGCCAGAGATGCTCACTATTGGATTTCAGACACCTCCCTTGCTAAAGTTAGTTTAATCTGTCACCAAATTGGCACTCTGCTTAATCTATCTCTTTTACTGAACTTCATTTGTTACAATCAGTCCTGCAATATTGCCACTATTAAAGGCTGTCTGTGCCTAGAATACATGGCTATGTGCCTCCTGCTATAGTCAGATATTTACCATTTGTATTGGTGAGTCTGTTTTCCAATAAAAGCTACTCAGTGTCTAGTTTTACTAAATAAATGGCATTTATGGGCATTTGCATTTATAATGAATTGCTATCATATGTCATCTTACCATGTATAATATTCCTATGGAATTTTGTAATTTATGTAATTTTGTTTGTTTTGTTGTTGTTAAACAAATATTTGTTACTTGCTAGTTTTTTCTTTTAATTTGTTAAGAAAACCATTAGAAACTATTAAATTTTTCACTGAAACTCAGGCATTGTTTTTCTGTTTAAGAATTTATTTTAATGGTAAATTAATTTTTATGATAGTAAAACAATCTAATATGTAATCTTCTGATGAGGGATTCACCTCTGTATGCTGTGAATACCATTGGTTAATAACGAAAGTGTTTTAGGCCAGTGAAGGGCAGAATATAGGTACGCAGGGAAAAATAAACTGAATGCTGGGAGAAAAAAGGTAAAGTTTAGAGGAGCCATAATAGTCCTGCCAGAGATAGATGCTGGGAATGAAACTTTATCCAGTAAGCCACAGCCACATAGTAATACACAGATTAATGGGTATGGGCTAGTTTAAGATGTAAGAGTTAGCCAGAAATACGTTTAAGGTATTGGCCAAACAGTATTGCAAATAATATGGTTTCTGTGTGATTATTCTGGGACTGGGCAGACGGAAACCACCCATAACAATCTTCTATCCCAGAGCCTCCATCCAGCTGTCTTTGAAACAGTAAGTTTCATTACATGTCTTCTGCTGCGACAGGTCCCCTTACAAAAGTCAAAAAACTACATCATTAGTTTGGATTAGAATACTTGAGTGTTATGTTACTATAGCATTTTTATGTTGTGATCGGTTTAATTTATTATGTTTAGAGCAAGTCATCCTCAAATTTTCATTGCATTTTTCTTTTTCCAAAATATTCATCTTCTTTTGTGTCTGTACATATTCTGACAAGACTGGAGTTAAGTGTCTCCAGGTGTACATGCTTGCTAATAAAGGCCAGAGAACAACTTTGAGTACTGTTTGTCAGACAATGTCATGTTATTTTTTTTTAATTTCCTTAACTTAATCACTTAATTTTTATGTACTCGTGCTTTGCGTACATGCATATCTATGCACCAAGTATCTTGCAGAGGCCATTAGACCCTGTAGAACTAAAATTTCAGACAGTTTTAAGGTTCCACATAGGTTCTAGAACAGAACCTGGGTCCTCTGCAATCACAGCTGGACTTTTAACCTCTAAGACATCTTTCCAGTCTCATAATCCCCAGCACTATATCACTCAAGATGATTTGACATTTAAAAAAATGTATTCCATTTTTTCTTTGAAATAGGCCACTTATTTTTAATTAATAACTAACTGCTTTATATATATATTTATTTTGATACTTTTACACATCTATTATTAATATAGCCTTCTTGTCTTTTTCTGAGAACTCTATATATAAATAAAATGCACTTTGATCATATATAACCTATTCTCCTCTATGGGTACTGGCAATTGAACAAAAGTCCTTGTACTTTCATGGAAAATATTTTGACACTTGAGCTATCTTCCTAGGGTACAAAACTCATCATTTATTTTGTAATCTATGATCTGGTCCAGGAGCTGTACTTTCAGTTAAGTTGGAAAAATGAAAACATTTCTAAACATTTAAATTAAACTAATCAAAAAAGTTAACTAGTTAACTAAGCTCATATTTTGAGTGTTTTCATAAAGTTTATAGATATTCAATTTTGTATGTATCACTTTGCTTTCATTACTACAGAAATAACTAATTTTGTTTGTGTTTGAAGGCAAATAAATTCAGTTTCTTCTATGGCACTCCAAGTTTCATGATGTAGATCAGTTCAGAAGGTTGTCCCAGTCCTTAGAAACAAGCTGTTTTCATTATTTTATATCACTAGCTCATAAAATGCCTTGGGTAAGTACCATGAATTAAAGAATCTTAGAATGACCAGGATTCCAGACACTGTATATAGGTGATCATAAAAAAATGGATGTTTTAATTTCTCAGTAGGGATCTTTTTGGTACACTAAGATGATATGCTAGGTAAATTCCCGGAATCCACAAGGATGAGCTCAGCTAAAACTCCTAGCGATAGTGGAGAGGGAACCTTAAATGGCCTTCCCCTATAATCAGAATGATGACTACCTCTACCTTAGCTGCCATCATAGAACCTTCATTCAGTAATTGATAGAAGCAGATGCAGAGATCCACAGCCAAACACCAGGCCAAGCTCCAGGAGTCCAGTCAAAGAGAGGGAGGAAAGAATATATGAGCAAATGGGGTCAATAACATGATGGGGAATTCCACGGAGACAAATGACTCGAGCTCCTGGGAGCTCATGGATTCTAGATCGACAGCTGGGGAGCCTGAATGGGAACAAACTATGCCCTCTGTATGTATGGGCAGGTTTGTTTGTGGGGCCCCTGACAGTGGGAACAGGATCTTTTGCTGGTGCTTGAGCTGACTTTTGGAGCCCATTTCCTATGGTAAGGTGCTGTGTGCAGCCTTAATGCAGTGGGGAGGGTTTTGGTCTTGTCTCAACTCAGGAAATTAATATATAGATGTTTAAATAAGAACAGAGTGAGTGATGAGGCATGGTGAGCTGTAATACATATGACTTTCCATTGACTAGAAAATAACTACATGATTTCGTTAACTGTAGTGGACAGTCTAGAAAAGGTAATCTAACTGTGATCAGGGGGAAATAAAATAAGTTCGCTATCACATAATATTACTTTTATAGCAAATGACCATTATGTCATTTTAACCTCCATAATATTTTAAAAGGTAAATGACAAATAGTAATATCCACCTTTTACAGAAAACAGAAAAATAACTATGGTAAAGTACAATATCTAAAACTATGTTTGCCTACATGGTGATAAAGGCCAATTCTGCAGTCAAACTCAGAGTGCCTGTTCTAGTTCTCAAACTTCTCCTAATTTTGTTTTGTTTTGTTTTGATTTTTGTTTTATGACACAGGGTTTCTCTTTGGAGCTCTGGAAGTCCTGGAACTTGCTCTGTAGACTAGACTGGCCTTGAACTCAGAGATTCACCTACTTGCTGGGATTAAAGGGGTAAGCCCTCACACCAAGCTCAAACTTCTACTCTTGTATAACATGATCTGTTGGTTTTACTAAAATATAATGCCATCCTGTTAGGAGAACCAAATATAAAAATAGAATATAGGGACTATGTACATCAGAAACATTTGAAGGAGCCATTAAAATTCAGATTCTCTGGGCCCATGCTACTCACTGATACAGAATAAGCAGATGGGCAATACGTATTTTGGCGTGAGCACTCTCAGCCTTATGAATTTACTGGATTTTTAATCTATATGCTGGAAAAAGAAAGAAAAATCAATGGTGCTTATAGAAAACAACACTTTTCACTCATGTATAATCTATTTTCTGCTGGAAGACTTCCAAAGTTTGCACTGATGATAAAACATTCAGTCATATTTTAATGTTTAAATATAAATGATTTTCTTTCTAAAAATAGGCAAGTGGTGATAGGGAAGGTCAAGGTCTACAGAAAAATTATCATTCATGTGGAGAGATGCTTAATAATGGTAGCTATCTTTACTGGTGATATGACTAGAGACTTGAAGCAAACTCTGTTAATTCAAAAATTTTAAAAAATATCTCCTTTCTCATGAATTGAAGCTTTCTGTGCAATTCTGATCTGATGCTTTAAGTTTAAGAGGCTTATAGAAATAGTGCAGATTCCTTGCTTTATGCTACTGCTGAAGTATGTACAGATTTCATTGCACAAGTGACATAAATACTATATGGTGTATGATATTAGGACTATGAATGTTTTATAATTATAAAAAAGATATAATGATCACTCATCTGGTTTAATAAGCATGTGAATCTGTACCTTTGTATTCCAACCCCCAAAATTTAAGAATTCTGGTAAGCTTGTTAATTACATAATATCTCATTTTAATGTGAAAATTATGCATAATATTTCACTTTCAGGTGGAAATCACTATTAATTTGAAGAATGTTTGATAAGGTATTAAATATCTTGAAAATGTTAATAGGATAGTCAAAATATTTGCATTTCTCATCTTAAAGGTGGTTTTTAGGAATTAATTGCCTTAATTCTAACATTAGCTTAAAATATCTTTCTAGTAACTATAACTTAGTATGAATTATTTATAATCTTTAAAAGAACCATGCAGAGCAATATGCTAAATCATGAAAATGTTCTGTTCCCTTATGACAAATACAACCATTTCCAAGTCTTCTTGAGGATTCCTCTTTTCTGCATTGATGTGGTTAGGTGGGTTGTTGTTTCAGTGATAGCAGCCCTAGGAGTAAGGAAGACCCACTCTGAGACTTTTAAACGATGGCAAATGAATGGGCCTTCTGATGTTCACAGGACTGAGGACATCTAGATTTTATTTTATCAATAAAGTTAAAATTCCACTTTCTGCCATAGTTTGACTTTACAAACAAGACTGTAATGCTTCCTCATGGGCTCTAATAGGCTGATACTTATAAGGTGTAGGGATGGAATGGTGATTTTTATTTCAGAATTCAATTTTTATACTAGTAGGAAGACACATCTAGTTGCAAACATGGTAATTTGTATATGAAGACAAACAGGTTAACCTTGCAGTAGAATTTAATTTAGTTATTATAAACTTAGTTTTTGCATAAAGGTGGGGAAGCTAAAATATTTGGAAATTGTTTTCATGTCTGTCTCTGTGCTTGTATGTTTTTTGTTTATATATATGATTACGAAGAACAGGGTTTTAGTATTAGAAAAGCTCTGATATTTATAAGCAAAATAATAGAAATTTAATTTATGTTATCCTCAGTTGCTCTCTGTAATTGTAATTGATTGTAGAATCTTTCTAAAGACTATTTGGGGGTTAGGTGACCTATCTATCTCATCAGTTACACGATACATTCATTCATATAGCCAATACACCCATAACACATATACATAGAATGTACACCACAGTATTTATCACAAAATGAATATTCATAACAAACTTGAATGGATATTTAATAATCCAGTCAAATACTAAGACTGACTTATCCAGCATAAGAAATTAAATCTAGATGGAAACAATCAGAGATGAGCAAGAGTGAAAATTCATAGGGCTTAGCATTTCTAAGTCCTCAAATGGCATCTAGTTCTTCCACCCCTCAAATTCTCTACTTCTTTAATTATTGATACATGCATACATAGAGAGGGGGATATGAAAATATGGCCTGTTGAGTTCATTTAACTTTCTTCATATGTGTATGGATAATTTATCAGGGAATTCATTTTTGAGAAGATTGATTCTTTCATTTGACATTAATTGCTTATAGCACTTTATCTAGTAGTAAAGCCTTATGAAACATCCCCCATACACACTGGCATGTCAGTTATTTTTGTTATTGTCCATGTCTTATGTATGTGACATATTTTTGAGATTTTATGAGTGCAACTCCCTTGTTATATTCAGAAGATATTATCACACAGAGGAAAACCCAGTTCTCTAACTTGTATAATATCTTTCTGCTCTCAAGAAACATCATGGACTGCTAAATATAGAAACAGATATGTTTACTTCTACATAGAGAATTAACTCTTGACTGAATAGTTGTTCCTATTACACATAGAGCATCTTCAGTGTTTTCCAAAAGTGACTGATATTTTGATTTCATGGGCATTAATTCTGAAAACACAAATTTGCAGAAAATTATGGTGTAAACTGGCAGAAATTTGTTTAGGACTAGTCCAGAAGTTTTATAAATTCTGTGCTAATTCCATTCCAGAATTCACTTGATATGTTTTTAAATAAAGCTTGATGTCCATACAGCAAATTTAAAAACTAAGCATCCTGTATTAATTATTTCACTGAGATAGTATATCATGATCAAAAGTGACTTATGGAAGAAAGCTTATTTTGGTGTTGGTTTCCACAAGAAAAATCCATAACAACAGGTGCTGGAAAAGGAATGTCGTAGATCCCCTCTTTTACCTCAGAAATGAAACAGCCTGGGTGAAAGTCCACCTTCAGTGCTATACTTCTTCCAGCAAAATTCTATTTCCTTAAGGCCCCATAAACTTCCCCAACAGTGATACCTACAGGGGACCAAGTGTCTAGATCCCTGAGTCTAAGGAAGGCGTTTCTAAATGAATTCACTGCATTCCACCATTCCCCATAGTCTCCTGACTGTATCATAATTCACATTGCATTCAGTCCAGTTTCACAAGTCTCCATAGACTTTAACAATCAGAAAAATGCTGAAAACTCTAAGGTATCTTCTAAAACGCAAGATAATATCCTGTGACTTCCTGTTGAATCAGAAAGCAAACTACAACCTCCAACATATAGTTCCATCATAAAATGACAACAGAATATACATTTTTATAACAAAGGGAGTCAGCCTTTGAAAACACAGCTTCTTTCCAGGAATCTGCATTTACAGCAACTGCCAATGAAATTATTCTTTCATGAAACCTAAGTTGTTGAGCTTCCTTCTTTTGTCTGTTGACACCTTTCTGGTGTAGGTGGATAATTCCTTCTATTTTCTCCAAAGCAAAGTCTTATTAGTCTTAACAATAAAAACCCAAAGTCAGATATTGGGGTAAAAGCTAAAAGATCAGAGAAGCCAGCCACTATAGACTTCTTACCTCTTCTAAATTTCAGAGCAAATGGAGGTGCTCCTGTCTCTATAAATCCTCAGATTGAATGGGAGAGATCCTGTCTCTATGAATCCTCACACTGAATGGGGGGAGGGTATCTGTTATTGGACACTGCTCATTAATTTCCTTGCCACCCAGACCCAAAATAATTGCACAAAACTGTATTATTACAAGACTGCTTGAACTATTAACTCACTCTTTTTAATTGGCTAGTTATTATATCTCGATCTAACCCATTCCTGTTATTTTATATCATGGTTTACTAGCAAGGTTCCAGCACATCTGTCTCCTGTGGTGGCTACATGACATCTCCTTGACTCTTCCTACTCTTTCCTACACTATCTAATTGGAATTCCTGCCTTGCCCTATATTGTGCTACAATAGGCCTAAAGGAAGCTGTTTTATTAACCAGTGGTTTATTTCTGTCTAAATAAAAAAGGAAAGTTTTAACATTAACATAGCAAGATTACATATAGCAAAACAGTTATTAAGCAAGAATTACTGTTAAAACATTTATATCTACTTTACCTTTTATTATAAAAAATTATAACAAAACTATCTATTCTTTAAACCTGTCAAGGACCCAGAAGGATTCAATATTACAAAAGTTAACAGAAAGTACATTGTAAGCAACTTCCAAAACTCTAGAATTGACAGAGACATCTTGCTTCCTAGATAATCACCCAAAGTTTGTCTGTGACATTGAGGAACCCAAACTTCAGCCTATAGGCCCATAGTATCTGGCATACTTTTCCATGAAGCAGGAAATTTCAAAGACAGTATTAGAAATTTGTCAATCACTTTCTTCACTGTCCTGCAGAATACCTTTCAGATTCTCTCATGAAACAGAAACCCTGAAGGGCTGTCTCACCTTTAGGAAAGTTCAGCAGTTATTTTCTGCGGGTCCTGCATATCCAGTTCATACAGCATAACATTAGACAGTCCAGGCGAGAGCAAGATCTCGCCCAAATGGCTAACAAACTCCATAAGGAGTCTCTCTGATGCCCATCATCCTCTTGAAGTAGGTTGGTGTTGCTAGGAGCAGATACATCTCATTGTCATGAAAAGTACTAAGTTTGTAAAACATTCTAAATGCTATATTCTTTTAGTCTTTGAAATGTTTGAAGAATAACTATCCATTTAAAATATATCTCTGTACATCTAGAAAACTTAACTAACATGACTACAAGCTTGACTATTACAGATTACTATTTATTAACCTATATTTCTTAACTATACATTACTTTTTAAATGAGTTACACAAACATAATACCTTAAAGAAGAGAAAAAATACTTATATACAATGTAACAAAATCAACCATAAATCTGTATCAATAGACAAAAATCCATACCAGTGCAAAATACTCATCTCTATATTATATCCCCCTGTCAATGAGGTTTCCTGGCAAGGTTTCAGCACATCCTGCAGTGACTATATGGCATCTCCTTGACTCTGCCTACTTTTTCCTCCTTTATCTGCTTGGAATTTCTGCCTTGCCCTATTCTGTACTGCAGTAAGTCCAAAGCAGATTCTTTATTATCCAATGGTATTTGCAGCATACAGAGGGGAATCCCACATAAGGTGTCAAATCCTCATATTGAATTGGTGAGGGTAAGATTCTTTGAATACCCAGCTTATATTCCCTTTTCCACCTCTGGGATTAAAGACATTAACTTTTTATGTACTGGAATCAAAGGCTTGATACTCCCAATTGCTGGGAACAAAAGTGTTAGTTACAACCACCAGGCTTTGTTTCTCTTTTAGACTGATTTAATCTCAAGTAGCCTAAGGTGGCCTTGAACTCCTGATCTTCCTGCTTCTTCCCAAATGCTGGGATTAAAGGTTCAAGCCACCACTGTCTGGACTCCATGGTTAATTAGTAGCAAGCTGTGCTCTCTGATCTCCAGGTAAGGTTTATTTGTCAAAACACTAACATAATATTATATAACACTTGTAGTCAGAAGAAATCTGCTAGAGGTAATTAGCCTTGGACCTGTAATAGTTCAGTCTCTTCACATCACTGCAGTTCTAGTCGGTCAATCATTCTTTATAGATACATTTCCTCCTTATTGATAGCTCCCCTTGCTAGCCAGCAATCATGTTTGTTTTTGTGACTGCCCATACACTAGTTGCTAAATCCAATAGAGCCTCTTGTAGCTAGGATGATTGTTCCTAGGTTCAGATTTGATGAGGCTTAATAATGGTCATGACAAAAGGTTTCAGGAGAGAAAAATACCTGGTCACCCAGTATAGGCCTATAAGAAAGAAATCCCTAGACCATATCAAAACTACTTGCCATCATGACTTGACTCTAACCATGTCACATATAGTAGGATAACTATACCTGAAATTAAAATACTCAATAACACAGTTTGATCTAATGGAGTGGAAGTAATAGAGGAAGAAAACATGCTTTTTTTTAAAAAAAAAATATCTATTTTAAATTGAATTGATTATATGTTTTTCCCTGTATTTACAGTTGTTTGTGCTATAATAATTATCTTAATTATATTTAAGTGATAAAAATGGGACTATGGAAGGAAACACTGTAGCATTACCATTTTTATTATCAAAATACAAATGCTGCTAAATTCTTTTAAAAGCCACCTGTAGGCAGAGGTTTCTTGTACATTTCTAGGCTGCCCAGACCCAAACTAATTATACAGAAACTGTGTTATCACAACACTGCTTGGCCAATCACTTAGGCATATTTCTGACTCTTATTTCTTAAATTAACCCATTTCTATTAATCTATTCATCTCCATGTGGTTGTGGTCTACTGGTAAAATTCTGTCCAGCATCTGTCTCCTTCAGCAGCTACATGGTTTCTTTCTGACTCAGCCTACTCTCTTCTCCTCTATCTGCAAGGAATTCCTTCCTTGCCCCATTCTGTGCTGTAATAGGCCCAAAGCAACTTCTTTATGAACCAATCGTATTTACATCATAAGAGGGGAATCCCACATCAGCCACCTAATTTTATTATAATGCATTTTGGATATTAATTCAATCATCAAACATCAATACATATGAATGTTGCTATCAGAAATTTATGAGTTTTCTATATTCTAGATAAAAAGAGTTAAGCCAGATTTTTGTGTATTTCTAGCTAGAATAATGGAGCTAAAGTTTAACTTTAAAACTAGCTTTTATGTTTTATCTGAATTATACTGATTTATGGGGAAAGGTATATTTATAAAGATAATTACAACACTTGAATCTTTAAAATGTAAAAACTAATTTTGAATAATGTAGGGGTTTGGGTAAGCAAAGAGTCACAATGAAAATATGATTAATACAGGTACATATTTATTTTTAATTTTTTAATGAGAAAAAGAAAAAAAGTTTCTGCCTCCTCCCAGCCTCCCATTTCCCTCCCCCTCCTCCCACCCTTCTCCCTTTCCCCCCACTCCTCTCCCCCTCCCTCTCCAGTCTAAAGAGCAGTCAGGGTTCCCTGCCCTGTGGAAAGTCCAAGGTCCTTCCACCTCCATCCATGTCTAGGAAGGTGAACATCCAAACTTGCTAGGCTCCCACAAAGCCAGTACATTAAGTAGGATCAGAACCCCTTGCCATTGACCTTGGCTTCTCATCAGCCCTCATTGTTCGCCATGATCAGAGAGTCCGGTTTTATCCCATGCTTTTTCAGTCACAGTCCAGATGGCCTTGGTAAGCTCCCAATAGATCAGCCCCACTGTCTCAGTGGGTGGGTGCACCCCTCGTGGTCCTGACATCCTTGCTCGTGTTCTCCCT
>NW_026067990.1:1281421-1288522 GCF_014885135.2 Alexandromys fortis
GCCAGATGATGGTTCTATGGTGATATGCAAGATATTCGTCAGTATTGCTATAGGATAGGGTCATTTCAGGTTCCCTATCCTCAGCTGCCCAAGGGACTAACTGGGGACATCGCCTTGGGCTCCTGGGAGCCCCTCTAGGTTCAAGTCTCTTGCCAACCCTAAGATGGCTCCCTTAACTAAGATTTGTGCTTCCCTGCTCCCCTATCCAACCTTCCTTTATCCCAATCATCCTGTTTCTCCAAGTTCCCCCCATTCTCCCCCTCCCCTTCTCATTTTTCTCTCCCCATCTCCCTTTACCCCCATCCCACCCCATCCCCAAGATCCCATTTTTTTCCTCGGCAATTTTGTCTACTTCCCATAGCCAGGAGGATAACTATATGTTTTTCTTTGGGTTCACCTTCTTATTTAGCTTCTTTAGGATCACCAATTATAGACTCCGTGACATTTATTTATGGCTAGAATCCAATTATGAGTGAGTACATTTTATGTTCATCTTTTTGGGTCTGGGTTACCTCACTCAGGATAGTGTTTTCTATTTCCATCCATTTGCATGCTCTAGAAATTATTCCACAAAATAGAAACAAAAGCAACATTTCCAGATTCATTTTTATGGGACCACAGTCACCCTGTTATCCAATCTATACAAATATTCAACAAAGAAAGACAATTACAGACCTATTCCCCTCTTGAACATTGACACAAACATAGTAAATGATATATTCACATACCAGATCTAACAACACATCAAAAAGATCATCCTTGATCAAGTACAGTTCATTCCAGACATGTAGGGATAATTTAACATGTGAAAATATTTCAACGTAATCCACCATATAAACAAACTGAAAGAAACAAAACACAGGATCATCTGATTAAATTCTGAAAAAAGTCTTTGACAAATTTCAAAACCCTTTCAAGATAGAGGTCTTGGAGAGATCAGGAATAGAAAAGACATATCTAAACATAATAAAGGCAATTTAAAACAAGTCTACAGCCAACATCAAATTAAATGTAGAGAAAAATCAAAACATTTCCACCAAAACCAGGAATAAGACAAGGTAGTTCACTCCATATCTATTCAATATAGTACTTAATGTTCTAGCTAGGGCAATCAGACAACTAAAGGAGATCAACAGGGCATAAATTGGAAAGGAAGAAGTCAAACTGTGCAAATGATAGAATAGTATACACAAAATACCCCAAAAATTCTACCAAGGAACTCCTATGACTGATAAACACCTTTAGTGAATTGGCTGCATACAAGATTAACTAAAAAAAATCAGTAGCATTCTCATATACAAATGATAAATAGGCTAAATAAAGAAAGATCTCCCATGTTATGGACCAGCATTATTAACATAATAAAAATGGTCATCTTACCAAAATTAATCTACAGATTCAACACAATCCCAATTAAAATCTTGACACAATTCTTTACAGACCTTAAAAAATTAAAACTCAACTTCACAAGAAAAACCGAAAAATCCAGAATAGCTAAAATAATCCTATTCAGTAAAAGAACTTCTGGAGGTATTGTCATCTCTGGTTATAAAGTGTACTACAGAGTTGTAGTGGTTAAAACTGCATGGTTTGACATAAAAACAGACAGGTCTTTCACTGGAATTGAACTGAAGACCAATATGTAAATCCACACACCTGGGGACAACTGATTTTTGACAAAGAAGACAGAATTATACAATGGGGGGAAAAAAGAAAGCGTCTTGAACATGTGGGGCTGGTATAACTGGATGCCAGCATGTAGAAGAATGCAAATAGATCCATATCTATCATTCTGCAGAAAACTCAAGTCCAGGTGGAACAAAATCCTCGATATAAAACCAGATACACTAAATCTGATAGACAAGAAAGTGGAGAATAGCTTTGAACATATTGGCACAGGAGACAACTTTCTGAGCAGAAGACCTATAACACAGGCACTAAGAACCTCATAAAAGTGAAACGCTTCTTTAAGACAAACGATATCATCAAGAGAACAAAATAGCACCCCACAAAAGAGATTTGTTTTTTATTAGCTCCATATCTGACAGAGGGTTAATAGCCAAATTACATAAAGAACTTAAGAACCTAGATATCAAAAAAGCAAATAATCCAATTAAAAATGGGGTACAGATCTAAACAGAATTCTCAGCAGAGGAAATTCAAATGGCCGAGAAATATTTAAAAAATGTTTACCATCTTTGGCCATTGGGGAAATGTGAATCAAAATGACTTTGAACTACATCTTACACCTATCAGAATGGCTAAGATCAAAAACACTCATGCCTAAGGCTGCCAAATCTCCCAAGGACCTGGCCTGAGCTCCTTTCCAGATAATTACAATCATCTCTCCCAGTCTCCCAAGTTCCTTGGTTTATAGCCTGACGTTGAGATGATCACTCCAGGAGAGTCATCTGCAGCCCTCCTGCACTTGTCTTTGGAGTCTAAAATACTGTTAACTGCCTTCATCACAGAGCTGTGGTTCCTGCACTGTACCTTTGTATGACTAATGATGGACATGGTTTCTGTTATGTTCCCTTGCTAGCACGGGGCCTTGCTAAGTGCATTTGCTCGGTGAAGGTTTGGGGAACAGATTACATTCAGCTTGCTTTAGTTTTAATTTTAATTACTTAACCAGAATGAGAAAGTAAACACTGTAAGACAAGAAAAAAAATTAATTTTATTCTGTTCTTCATGTTAATGCCAATTTCTTTCCCATGGTCCAAGAAATTTCAATGTCTTGGTTATTTTGTGACATATTACAAATTAGGGCCCATTCTCATTTGTTTTGAAGATAATACTAGCCTCCTAACATGGATCAACAATTATGTATGTATAACTAATGTCATTTGTAACCTTAAAAGTCTCAAGCTAATAAACTTTGTAGTAAAAGTATCAGTATTTTACAATGCCAAGATTGCCTAAGTCACCCAGTCATAACAGGAAGAAAGAAATGGTTCCCACATTCCTCCCACCAACACTCCTATGAGGGTATAGTCCTTAGATCTCTTGCACTACCTGACCTGATAATGACTGAAAACTACCAGGACACTAGAGTGTGGGCTGGTCAGAGCAGGAGTTTTATTTGTTGGGCAATTCAGGCCTACGTCCTCTGTATCTCATCTACCAAAGCCTTTGCATACCTGGAGTTGTAGGTTCTGGGATTCTGATTAATGAAGCTGGCACAAAACAGAACTCATAGAGAGGAGAATAGCTGTTGGGCATCTGCCTGTATTCCACATACCGTTCTAACACAAACTCCTCAGTAATGAGACTTTTGGGCAAGCCCAAATATGAAATAATTTCTCCCAACATACAGACAGCATGACAGACTATGTCCTCACCGACAGTTTTCTTCTATGAGGATGAAACACATGACAGTTTAATTATCAGGCCCATCTTGGGTACTCCCAGAATACTATGTAACATTCTGTCATAGATGATCACTAGGACAGTATCAAGATGTACAACTAGACAAAGGGGTCTACTTGTATCATGTCAATGTTAAAGACCCGCCTCATGCACTCATAGGTCTTTTTAAATATCATAGGGTAGTAATTCTCATAATCTCTCATAACCCTATCCAGCATTTGTGCCCTAGTTTCCCACTGCTTCCTCTTATATTTGATGAACAGGAAACTCACTAAATCAACTATCATTTGTTTTAGTGTATCATGCAGGGCTAACTCTGGGTTAGCCAATTTGCTAACTTGATTGCCAGAGCCCTCAGCAGATGGTGCTCCTGCAATGGAGCCTACAACAGTGGGAGGAGAGAAGGCTTTCTGAGAACTCTGGGAAGAACTGAGCATTCTTCCAACAGATACATACCCTGAGATTGTAGCAGTGGGTTCCACCTCCTTATCTCATGCATGGGAACCTGAGCACCCTCTGGGCCCCTTTCCTCCTTTTGGGCCTGAGGATGGTCTGGGAGGTTCAAGATCTTCCTGTTCTCAGTAGGATTCACCTTAAGTTTCCTTTGAAAGAACAGGCAAGTTCAGGTTCACAAACAAGTCCAGTGATTAAGACTCACAGACCTGGGAACGAAAAGGAGAGGATGAATAACTTCTGAAAGCTGCTCTTTGGATGGCTCTCAAAATGATATAGGTTTTCCTTAAGTGGTGTTCTAGGGCCAAGAAATATGGTCCTTCTTGCCCTCTAAGAGTCTGAAAGGGGCTCATTGGGGTGTACCCCTTTTGCCTGAGTACAGTCTCAGAACAAGTGTCTGAGCTTCTAAGATAGAACAGAAGGCTGTGAGATAGAATAGTATGGGTTCTGCACACCTCCTTATACCTTTTCAGGGGGACTGCTTCCCAATTCATTATGGGCCCTTTATGCAAGGATTGGATACCAACCTGATCTTTACCTGGATAGATGGAGAGGTCTAAAAATTTTCTGTGATCGAAGTGACTCCTTTCTTAAAGCAAAGGTTTATTTCTGTTAGGGGAAAATAGAGCTAAGAGGAAAGGATCCTAACAAAGTGCTTGAATTTTCCCACTGCTAACTGGGTACTTGGTTCCCTGTGTTGCTGGTGGGAGGGTCTCATTTCTCACCTTGAGTCCCCCCACATACCTGATCCTCCTTTTGATGACTTTGACCAAGTGGAGTTTTAGAAGATCCTTATGTTCCCCTAGACAAAGTCCTGAAAACAGAATACAAGTTCCAGAGTAAGTGTTTTGCAGAGGACTGTGAGAGAGACAGGGTTCTAGGAGACTTCTGTGGTATCTCTGTTTGTGTCTGAATTGGACATTCCTTTGGTCATCTTTTAGTTTCCTTACTTGGACCTTGCCAGATCTTGAGATCTCTCTGCCTGTATGCCCCACTCTCTTCTAGTTCCTTACCTCCCAGGTGAAGTGCGTTGTTGACACACTCTTATCCTGTCAGCCTTTGTATGGGATCTCCAGTGACATCTTACCTCTGCTAAGATGGTATTCCCTAAGTACACTTGAACTTTTTTGTGCTTCTTGATATCTCCCCTTTACACCAGAATTCATCTCTCCAAATATGCACACATTTCTTTTTGAGATAATTTAAGAAATCAAAACACTTAATGTGGCTAAGGACTGACACTATCACATAGCCAGATAACATTATCCTTTTATAGTTTGCTTTATTTTCAGTCCTTAAGGAAGGTCAACACATTGACTCCTTCTGCTTTGCATGTGTGTCTCTCGGCTCACCTGACATCAACACTTGCACTGAGATGGTCCCCTCCCAGCATTTTTACCCCAATTTGAGAAGCCTAAGAGAGGCCATTCACAACAGCGCCCCATTCAGAAATTTGAAGGCATCAGAATAGTGTACATACAGCTCCATATGGTCCCTGGCTTGTGAGGAGGTTAATTTTTTATCACAGGTCCAATTCATACCATGGTTACTTACCTAGACTACTTGCAGTTAGCAGATACCTCCTCTGGCAAAATCATCTGGCTCCTTCTGCTTCTCTGACTCTGTATCTCTCGCTTAACAAACTGTCCTTCCTTAAAGAGGAGACAGAAGTGAAAATGCCTCACAGGTCCACGAGGGGTGCACCCAGCCGCTGTGACAGTGGATCTGATCTATTAGGAGCTCATCAAGGCCAGCGGGACTGGGACTGAATAAGCATGGGATGAAACCGGACTGTCTGAACGTGGCGGACAATGAAGGCTGATGAGAAGTCAAGGACAATGGCACTAGGTTTCAATCCTAATACATGAACTGGCTGTGTGGGAGCCTAGCCTGTTTGGATGCTCACCTTCCTGGTCCTGGATAGAAGTGGGAGGACCTTGGACTTCCAGCAGGGCAGGGAATCTGGACTGCTCATCATTCTCGAGAGGGAGGGGAAATGGTGGGGGGGGAGGGGGAGAGGGGNGGGGAGGGAGGGAAATGGGAAACGGGGAGGAGGCAGTAATTTTTCAAATAAATAAATAAATAAATAAATAAATAAATAAATAAATGAAATAAAGAAAATATTGAAGTCGCAGAAATCAACTTGAGTAGAGCCAAAGGCAAAAATAATAAATATAAATTAAATGTTAAAAAAAAGAAGTGAAAATGGAGCACATCTGTATGGAGTTTCTCTAGACTCACAGACTGAGCGGTAGTTATGTACTGTCCTAGGAATTATGAAGGTTTTTCTATTTACTCTTCAAAAAGCCCCTGATAGCCCTCAGGTCACCCTTGATTCTCACCTTACTCCCTGAAAAGGAAGAAGCATCTTTGGTCCATGGTCTTTCCATGGAGCAGTCTAGGCTGAAAGCAGAGGCAGTTTTGGACACCTTGAATCAGACGTCTTTCTGGGTCCTCATAGAGATTATTCATCCTGCCTTGCAGACTCTTGAATAATCACTCAGAGGCTTAATGTTAATTACAAATGCTCTGCCAATGCTCAGGTTTTTTGCTAGCTAACAATTACATCTAATTTAACACATATTTTTTTTTATCTTGGTGCTTATTTATGCATGTCCAAAAACCAAGAGGCAGAGAATGCCTGCACATTCTCATATTTCTAGTTACATCAATAAAGCAAATCTGATAGAAGCAGAAAGTAGATCATTGGTTACCATATCTTAGACTCATAATGGGGAGGTTCAATGGGCACAGTTGAACCTGTTACAATACATGGCCTGGAATACAGAAAAACAAAATCAATCAAACAAACAAACACACAGGTTGGCAAATGGAACGATGCAGAACTATAAACCATAATTCATAATTTCTAGTGAAATTAAGGAATTGTTATTAAGTGTTTTGACTTAGCTAAGGCTTGGAAATTACCTGGTGTTTCTGAAGAAGATGTATAATGCACAGAGCACTTTGCAGATCTGAGACAAGGCCTGAGACTAATGGCGAGTTGGATCTTTCTGCCTAATAAGTGTGTCCTAGGCTTGGGCAAAGATGGCAGTGTCACAATTCTACAAACACTAGAAATCACATGCTAGTCATAAGGAAACTTGAAGAAGATGGTTTCAAACTTGCATTTAGTAACAGAAAGCTGAGCCCTTCACCTTGAGTTGAGCTATCAGCATCTGGAATGAGAGACACTTTGTCCTTTTGCTGCAATTCCTGGTCAAACAAAGGGGTAAGTGCAAGCGAGGAACCTCCGTTAGTCTGAGACTTTTGTGTCTG
>NW_026067990.1:1294219-1297862 GCF_014885135.2 Alexandromys fortis
CCCTTCTGCTCCCAGAGGGAATTATACTGATATGGTTTCTGTTCATCAGAAAGAGGGATGAACAGTGGCTCTGTCAATCCCAGGACACAACATGCAAGAAAGGGTGGCTGCTCCCCTGAGAAGCTATCATGAAGAACCCGAGTTCTCCAGTGCCGCCATGAGTGAATCACTCCACTTCAGTTACTCTCCCTGTGGATCCCTCTTCCGCTTGTCTTTCTCCTCCACCCTCAAGCAGTTTTTATTAACACATATTTCTGATGTATACTTTGCCACATGGTTCTTGGCTTGTAAGTTCATTTTCTACAGGTCCTGCTTCCTTTCCTGCTGGCTGACCCCTCTTCTCAACTCTACCTTTCCTCAGCTCATCATTGTCAGTTTCGTCTTCCCACCTAACGTTATAATGCTCCACTATTGGCCATTCAGCTTGTTAGCTAAAGCAGCCTTAGTGACATATTCCTACAGAAGGATTATTCCATAGTATATCCTACTTCAGGGCTCCAGTATTTTACCTCTGCAGTTATGAGGCTTTTCCCCAGAACAAGACCTACACTTCCCTGATAATTTTACAAGCTGTAACAAAGTGGTGCATTGAGCTCGATTATACTCTCCCCAGTGTCTCCAGGGCTGAGGAGAGAATCGAGACCCATGTGTGATCTGAAGGGCAGGAATCTCATTCCCAAAATTAGATGGTGAAGATAGGGGAGAAGCTCATTTTCCCAGTTGAAACATACTTTGTTTCGGGGTGCACATTGTGGCTTGATTGTCTCATTTTTTCTATCTATGGTGGAGATTTCACAGCCCAATAAGTATTTACATTTTTACCAATAGGCACATTGCCTCTTCTCTTTCTAAATCTCCTAATCGCTTTCTGAATCTGGCTCCTGGTTCCTCCTAGGAAAGGTAGAATAAGAGATTTATTCCTTGAAATACACCACAGTTGATTTATTTGGGTACTATCTAGATGGAGTGGGATTTCTGCAGTCCACTCTCCAGTGCTAAACGTACCTTGAAAGCTGAAATATGATCTAAACAGACATGTAAACATCACTCCTCTGCACTATCCACAATTACAGATTGACAAAAAACTCAGGACCTCTACTGCCATATGTTCCACCATTTGGTGCAGTTCTCACCCCACTGGTACAGCTTTACTATTGTGGGAGCCTCTATCTGGAGTGGAGTCCACTCTCTGACCAGACTTTCACCAAGGACAAAAGCAGTCTTCATCTTCAGAACCTTCTAAAATGGGTCCTCAGTAGAATTTCCAAGGACTGACTGAGCAAGCGATTGCTGCCTTCAAGTAGGACCTCTCTGGTATAATGTTAAGCAAAGGGGTGAATTTGCATTATTTGCAGTTCTTCTATCACAAAAGATGCTCATAGAATCAATCCTATGCTTTCAGCTTGACTCTGAAAGTGTGGAGTGATCTTTTCCCTTTCAGAAAACTGATAAAATGGCTCTAATATCCCCCCACCAAGTACCTGGATGAGTGTGAATGAATGAATATGTGAAAGAATGAGTAAATCAGCACTGAGGTGTCCTCTAAGCTCCAGGAACCTCACGAAATGGCTCTGAGACTCCCCCATGTCCCATCAAGCAGAAGCTTGTGGAGGGATAGTTCCTACAAGTCATTCAGAGTTTGGCACAGAACCCTAAAAAAAATACAGTGTAACTTTATTATCCCAACTTATTAATCAGGATGGGCCTTCAGAGTCCTACTCCAATATTCCCATTTTACTCAAAATATATCATGTCCCTTCATTTGGAAAACTCTGAAGCAATTCCTATGTGTTGTAGAGGAGGAGCGGGCTGTGTCCTGCCACCTGGCTAGCTTAACCCCTGAAATCACCACACAGAAATTGTATTAATTAAATTACTGCCTGGCCCATTAGATCTAGCCTTATTGGCTAACTCTCACATCTTGATTAACCCATTTTTATTAAATCTGTGTATCACCATGTGACTGTGGCTTACCGGCAAGATTTTAACCTACATCCATCTCAGGCTGGAGATTCATGGTGTCTGCCACACTTCCCTTCTTCCCAACATTCTGTTCTGTCTACTCTGACCATCTAAGGGCTGCCCTATCAAAAGGCCAAGGCAGTTTCTTTATTCAACCAGTGAAAGCAACACAAATACAGAAAGACCTCCTATACCACCTATGAATAGGGTTACTTCCCATCTTCTAGAAGGAGCAGAAGGGGCTCATTTCTACAAGTGATGGACACTAGATAAATTATATAACCTGAGGTCTCTCTGCCAAGAGTCTAGCTTACACAGTCCACTCTCATGTCTCCTCACTTCTCTCTGACAAAGTCTAAAAATGGTACTGGTAAAAGAAAGGTCCCAGGGAATGAAAGAGTGAGGAATACAAACATATAAGTGGGCCTCACTTGGAACTATGCTGACCACAGGCATAAAACTGTATTATTTGGGATCATTCTATCCTGAAAGAGGCTTTTAGAGTTCACCCTGAGTGTTTACCTATCTAGGATGGCGTTTCTACAAACCACCCTCAGCTTTCATCTTGACTCTAAAATTATCTATGCATAAATTCCAAGTGTTTTTTGTTACTCAAAAGATTTAGATCTGATAAAGATATAAGCAAGGAATGGCTATTTAAAGGATAAAAATAGCCAAAGATAAATAATAATTAGGCTCTGGACCTACAGCATTCCCAGTTCTCCACATTTATGATGTTGAAATCTATCAACTTTTACAGATGCAACTCCTATGTAGGTAGTTACTTTTTCAGAGGGTTGGTTTTGTTTAGCTTTTCTGCTGACCATGATCCATAACAACTTGTAAACAACGTCCTAAACAAAGGCAAATATCAATAATCCATTATTTTGGGGAATGTGGGCATAGTTTTCTAGGCTACTTCCTGCTGATTGGGGACACTAATAATCTTATTGGGACCTAAAGAAAATTTAGAATTATGGTCAAGTCCTGACTGGGGTATCCTGTGAGGCTTGATAATCTCAGGAAGCAGTCTTGAATCTGTTCTGGATGTGGAATTCAGACATCCGGGTTATCTGCTGTTGTGAAAGGAGCGGTGGGCTGCGTTCTTGGCAGGATCCTGGCTCCCCAGCTCACCCGAGATAACAACACACAAATTGTATTCATTTAAACACTGCCTGGCCCATTAGCTCTAGCCTCTTCTTGGCTAACTCTCACATCTTGATTAACCCATTTCTATTATCTGTATCACCACTTGACTGTGGCTTACCAGCATGAGTCTAACCACTGTCCATCTTGGGTAGGAGAAGCATGGCATCTCCCTGACTCTGCTTCTTTCTCCCAGCATTCTGTTCTGTCTACTCCACCTATCTAAGCTGCTGTCTTATCAAAAGCCAAGGCAGTTTCTTTATTAACCAATGAAAGTAATACATAGACAGATGACCCTCCTATATCAATCTGTTCCTACCAAAGATTTCTCAAGGGATCTTCCTTTGTCAAACTTGATTTTTCTTAACACGGAATGAATCGACAGTCCCTCATTTCCTGTGGAAAGAAAAGTAAAACCTCTTCTTCAAAGTAATATATCTTTTGACTTAAATTTTGAAGTCAAAGAATTTCATATATATATATATATTGTATATATAATATAATATTATTAATATATAATATTATATATATATTT
>NW_026067990.1:1304765-1328797 GCF_014885135.2 Alexandromys fortis
GGGAGAGGAGTGGGGGGAGGGGGAGAGGAGTGGGAGGAAGGGGAGAAGAGTGGGGGGAGGGGGAGGGAAATGGGAGGCTGGGAGGAGGCGGAAACTTTTTTTTTCTTATTCTCAATAAAAAAAAAAAAAAGAATAGGTGAGACGAACTTCAGGTGGACTTAGGGAACCCATATCTCAGAAGAGATGAGCCCAGGTCATGAGGTCATCATGGCAGATCCCACATAGGATTGGATGAGATGTGTCACCAGCTCACATCTCCATATCTAGCTACCTCCTCTGAACTGACTTTAATCCTAGTATCAAGTGCATCTTCTCCCAGAGAACTCTCACCAAAAGGTATGCAACTAAAAGTAAACCCTCAACCCTAGCCACCCATTCAGGGCCCTCCAGGAATAGGAACTGAGCCATACAGACTGCATTTCCTTGTTAGTAGATGTATGGTTTCTTATCCCCTTTAGTCCTCACTGGTTGGAAGTGTCAGCCCAGTCCCTGGCATCCATCTTTAGCCCCTTCCCCTGGAATATTTGGTTCAAAACATCACCCTAGCCCCTGGCCTGGGAGTTGCCTTTATCCAGAGGACTCCACCTCCGGAAAAGCCCAAGCTCTAAGGCCTCCCCAGGGAGGGTCAGGACCACTCCCACAGGCTATTTAGGCTGCTGCTGGAAAAGGAAACACGTGGTCTTCAGGTATTTGTGGTTCCCTCCCCTTTTCTCTTCCCCTCACCATGCTACTACTGGAGTGCTGCAGTAAATGCGGGCATCTTTTATTCAGCCTAAATTGGTCTGATTGGAATTATTTGTGTTGGTGGAGAGGCTTCTCTTCAGAATATTTCTAACATTCATCATTTTTCTTACCTGGATTGCTGACAGATACAGGACACCTCCCTCTGGTGATCTCAGGTGGTTCCACTGCTGCTTTGGTGATCCCACACAATGTATGGGCTCACCTTCCTGAGGAGGAAAAAGAAGTGAGGACAAAGTCCATCTTGAGATCCCTAGGGATTTATCAATATAGGAAGTAGAATGAAGAGGTTTCCTCTTTTGTCTTGTGGATTCTGGAGATTTTCCAAATTTTCCTCATATGGCCCCTGCTGACCCTTGGATCCGTTATCCAGGCCTAGGACCTGATCTCCACTTAAATCCCTGAACAGGAAGTTAGAGATGACATTTTTGGTCTCCAGTCTTCCACAGAAATATTATGGGCTGACAGTTTACAGGGGAGAGCATATACAATTGTTTCCTCTATAATATCAGGTGTATCTTTGTTCCTCCTTTAGGACCCTGATACTGTACCTCTCCAGACTAAGGCCTTACTCCTCAGAAGTACTCTGCCCTCATCCTACAGGGTAAAAAAAAAAGGGGGGGGGAGGGTACTTGAATCTTATTACTCTTCCTGCCAGTAATTAGGAAAGAATGGAGGCCCACCTATGATCTAAAGGACAAGGATCTCTTTTCAGCATTTGGGTCCCACTCGGTGACAGGATGTATTAACTGGAAATCTCTACCTAGAAAGTGTCTCTGCAGTGCAGTTTCTGCTTTCACCTGGACTGATAATTTAGCTATCTCCCCACAAGAAACCTCATATGCATGTGTGTAGGGTGGAGCAGGGACCCGTTGAAAGGCATCCCCTGAACTTGGCACATGGCTCTAAGTCCCCCAAAATCCCAGGAGGCAGTAACTGAAGATAGGGGAGGGGCTCATTCCCACACATAAGCCTTAGTTTGTAACAGTATGGTAAAAAGCATGCAATGTAGCTTTTTATCTTAGCCTATCTATCTGGAGACAGGTTTCTCAAACTACTCCCTGCACTCATCTTGATGGACAGATGCCTGGGCACCTCCTCTTTCTATAGTCTCCTGTACACTAACTCACTGGAGAGTGTGAGGAAGAAACTAGTTCCCCAAGAAGACAAATTAATGCTTAAGTTTGTTCTAGTCTCTTGATTCTCAACCTTCCTAATGCCACAACCCTTTAATATAGTTTTAATACAGTTTCTCTTTTACGATGACCCCCAACCATAAAATTACTTTTGTTGCTACTCCATAACTGAAATTTCACCAATGTTAGGAACTGTAACATTAGTATCTGTGGTTTCACATGATTTTTGGTGACATCGGTGAAAGGGTCTTTTGATTTCCAAAGGGGTTACAAAACGGAACCACTGATCTAGATCCCCCTGCCCCCCACAATGTGCACACGGAAGGTGAAAGTGAAGTCATTATCTAAAGAGACCTCGAAGAATCTCTCTCTATTTGTCTCCAGTGAGCACATAAGCAAAGGGTTTATAACTACTAAAGAGGACCCCCATTTGGTACACTGTTCATCACAGAGGTACAGCTATAATATTGTGGGTCCCTCTATCGGAATTGGAGTTTTCTAAGTCCACTGTCCAGTCAGACTTTAATCCTGGACAAGAGCTGACTTTTTCCTCATAACCCTGAAAACTTGGCCGTGAAATTCCCAAGGATGGTCTTATACCTACAAAAAGGCCTCACTTGGAGCCATACTAACACTAGGGGTCTGACTGCATTATTTGGGGTCTTTTAATATTGAAAGAGGACTTTGAGCCCACCCTCAGTTCTCACCTGGGCTCCAAAAGAACAGCAAGACCGGCTCCCTTTCAAGAACCTCACAAAATGGCTCCGAGCCTTTGAAGTACCTGGAAGAAGAAAGCGTTGACTAGAGTTCCACCTTCCAGAAACCTCACAAATGGTGCTGAGCCTCCTAAGTACCCGGATGTGGATAGTGCTGACAGGAACTCCGCCTTTAGGAACCTCACAAAATGGCTTGATCCTCTGAAGTCCCTGGATGTAGAAAGCGTGAAGGACTCCCTGCTTCCAGGATACTCACAAAGTGACTGAGTCGCTTAAGTCCTCAGATTCAGAAGGCACTAAGTGTACTTAACCTTTTCCAGAACCCTCATAAAAGGGCTGTGAGTCTCCCAAGTCCCTGGATGCAGAAAACCTGTCTCTGAATTGCCTTAGTCCCCAGATGCAGAATGTGCTAAGAGTACTTACCTCTTCCAGAACCCTCACAAAAGGGCTTTGAGTCCCCCCAGGTTCCTCAGTGCAGAAAACCTGGTATGCTAGCTCTGAATTGCCTAAGTCCCCAGATGAAGAAGGCGCTAAATACTTACCTCTTCCAGAACCCTCACAAAAAAGGCAGTGAGTTCCCCAAGTTTCTCGACAGAGAAAACCTGGTGTGCTGGCTCTGAATTGGCTAAGTCGCCAGATGCAGACGGCGGCGGCGAGTGTACTTCACCCTTCCAGAAGCCTTGCAAAATGGCTCGGAGTCTCTAAACTACCAGGACCCGGATGTGAAACAGTGGGGAGGGGATCATTTCCACAAATCAGCACTTAGGAATCTTCTAGCCTCTGGCAATCTCACAAAAGGGCGCTGAGTCATCCAAGTCCCCGGATGCAGATGAGGAAGTTTGCGTGCATGCTTATTGCTACAATACTGCTTCGATTTTATGTAAGACCCTCAAAACAATGCAATGTAGCTTGATTATTCAACCCTCTCCATCTAGAATGGGTTTCTGTTATCCACAGTCAGCTTCTATCTGGACTCAAAAAATCAGTTGTCCTCTTCCCTCTGGGAAACTGAAATGGCTCAGATGAGCAGAATCTCTCCACCCCCCTGAGGGAGATGAAAGGGATACTCTCAACAAGTCAGTCCAGTTTACAGTAGTGCACATCAACCTGGAATAATGATACTATCTGTTGTCTGGCTATCCAGAGTAGAGTTTCCACATTCCACTCTCAGTCCTACTTTTACTTTGCAAGCCAGGCACCTCTCTAGCCCTCCAGGACTGAAAACAGTGCTTATTCCGAGGACAGAGCAAACAAAATAGGAGAGTCTCATTTTTCTACATTTATTCCAACTAAATCTAGGCTGACCCTGGGGATGACACTGAATTTTGTGGGGCCCTCCTGTTCTCAAAGGCCCACTGTAGTCCACCTTGAACTCTCTCTTGCACTCTGAAAATACCATAGGGAATGGCTGTCTCTAGTCTAAGAAAATCACAAAATAATCCCTCATATCCCAAGATCTTATATGTGGGTGTGGAATGGTGAGGAGGGGCTAATTCCTGAAGTTAACACCGAGGGATCCCTCAAAATTAGGGTTACTCAAAAATTGTTAAAACTTTCCTAAATTTTCCAAGGAAGATTCATAAACAAACATCAAGTGAGTGTTTCTTCTGGTTACTCAGTCCCTTTGATGGAGAACTTTTTACAACCCACCCTCACTAGTCACTCTCCACTTTAGGAATCTTGGAAGGTATCTATTATTCACAGAATACTGGGGTGGAAATAGGAGATGGGAGCTTAGGCACACTATGGGTCACAATTTGATGTCACACTTACCACAGGGGATCAGTGACATTAATTAGTGTCCCTCCATGTAGAACAGAAGTTTTGCAGTCCAGCCTAAACCCTCACCTTAACTTCAGATGACTCTCCAATCTAGGAAACTCAAAATCTAGTTCCCTGCAGACATAAAGGCTAAATGGGCTATTCATAGAAGGGAGTCCCAGGTATGTGGCAGGCTTACCAAACATGCAGTTCCATTATTTGGTGGCTTTATCTGGAGTGGGACTTTCTCTGGCTATCCTCAAGCTCTCACCTTCACTCTGAAAGGACTCAGGCCCTCAGCACACCATAGACCTTAGAGCTTGGCTCCCACTCTCACAGTCCACAAATAGTGATGTAGGGGAGAGAGGATAAAATGTATTTCTAAACCCATTTTGTGAAGTCTGGAAAATATGGCTATAACCAGATTATTCAGTGTTAGTTTATGTTCGCTGAAGCTCTCCAACCCATTCTTGGATATCTTTTGACTCTTGCAAGTGCCCAGGCTCCTTCTGTTCCATATACCTGACATGCTGAACTTTGATTAATATACTCACTTCCATAAGTCTATGTGGGCCCACTCAGTGTCCACCTTGTCTGAAAGCATGCCCAAGTCTACCCTGAGTTAGCGTATTTCATTCTGTGTCCCACACTAGTTTAATCCCAGTAGACTTTGGATATTTCCCCACTTTGGGGTTTTCATGTACAAATGTTTTTTTTTTTTTTTTTCTCTAGAAGCAAGACATAGAAAAGAGCCCTTGTACAACTGTGACAATACTGTTTCATCCCAGATTCTTAAACTTCCTTCCTGCTCTTTGCATAAGCTTTTTTCCTCAAGAATGTCCTATAATTCATCTTGTCTTGACTAATATTTCCTTCCAGAACTTAATAAGGATTCTTGCCTTCCAATATTCAAGTTGGAGCTTAACAACTCCTAAGAATGTGGTTTCATGACCATACAAAGCACCTAGTGTCCCTCTACCACCACACCAACAATGCCCTATACTTTTTGATTTCTCCACGGACCACACTAACTATATAAAATTGTTTCATTTGTTGTATGTTCAGCTTCTCTGCCAGAAGCAAACTGTTAGTCACTGGAGAATTGTTCTGCATCATTTGAAATTTAACCTATGTCAGTGCAGGAAACTCTGAAACAATCACAAACATACTAAGCAGAAAACTGTGCCCCTGGATCTTCATACCCACAATAGAACACATTTGAGCACAGATGCAGGAAAATCTTCTTCAATACTGACAGAAGCCCCCCTTAAAACACTCACCTCTGGGCTATGTTAGAGGATGCCTCTTGCTCTCTACTGCCATCTTTTCATCCAATTGAAGATGCAGGAAGCAGCCCCTACATCATATCTTTGGAAACACTTGCTTCCATGAATAACTGAATGGAATTTACATTTCCTGTCCTGGGGATCATGTATTCAGCTTTTCTGCCAACACAGGATTCAGGGCAATTTTTTTCCTTAGCATTATCTAGTCCTTATTTTCTTTCAATCCTGAAAAATAGGTGTTTGGCAAGTGATTTGATGTTATTTCCCCTCAATTTTGATCAAAGAAACGTCAAATCATAATGATCTCTACTGGTTACTACATGAATATATTCTGTCCAGCTGTTGTTGGGACAATAATTGTTGAAGGATTTGTGAGAAGGAAGTGAATGGCCAGCACCTGTATAAATCAATGACCTTTCATTCTTGTCTACATCTGACTCAATCATTCAGTTTTCATACCTGTAACACATTGATCAAAACTTTGCACTCCACTATCGCATGACACATCAGTCCCTCTTCAAACATTGGGAGACTATGCTGCAGTGTGCCCTCTACTTTTAGCTACTTTCTACAGCTGGATATCTGTGTGAACCAAGAGGAAGCTCGTATGTACTGCAATCATAGATTGCACACTGGTTCAATTTGTAGACTCAATCAATACTTCCACAGCCAAGTACTGTGAGGATGGGTCACCTTAATTAAACTGTAGTTTCACTCCTTACCAGAACTTAGGAGGAAGGAAGGAAAGTTCACATTCAGGAAACCCTCACTCATGACTTAAAACTGCTTGTAGGTGTTAGGCAAACTAAGGACTCACTAGGCAATGACAGCACAGATGAGAATCTAAGTAAGTAATGCTTAATAACTCCAGCAGGCTTCATGGAAACTTGATCTCTTGCCTCACCTCCATGTGTTTTGTTTCCTGTGACTTCTTCAGGGTAAGAACTGGGTGTATCTCTCTATAAATAAGAGAGCAGTTGTTCATGGACCCAGCATTCCCTAAGCTGTTACTGTGGCCAGGGAACCACATTTGTGCAAACAAGACAAAACAGCTCTTGTCTGAGATGAACCCAGAGATTCTGTGTTAGCACAGATTCTGAGAAAACAGGTATAGCCTCAGGTAATTCCCAAGTGCCTAACATGAGGTGTGTGTGAGTGGAGGGAAAAATGCTACCAGAATCTAGACAAAAATGTCTAAATCTCTCTAGGAGGCAGTGAGGGTGACATTTAAGCTGTGTCATTAATGAAAGGGGCATCTAGGACAAGATGGGGGTGGGCTGGAAGTATTTGGAAAATTCTGGTTGAACCTGTTATGTCAGGAATAAGAGTGTACACAGCACTGCAGGACCCTAAATGTGGTGTGTGAAGTGCCTGGTTTGAAATTTGATGTTGGTTCCTGAACAAAAAAAATGCTTGGCAAGGGAAATGGCTTAGGTATGGGTTGAACATTGATAGAATTTGAGTCTACAAATTGAACCAGTGTGTAAGGAAGAGTGATGGGAACAAATCCAGGAGTCTGGCAGTGTTATCCAGCTTCTCAGCAGAGAGGCCAGACAAGAGATATGGGCTATCCTCAGGAAGTCAGCTAGAAGACCTTAAGGAGGAACATGCTTTTTTATAGGTTTTGCAAAGGAAGAGATTCAGACTTGATTCCTAAGTCATTGTACATGACTCTGTAAGGAAGCATGGGAACAGGGCACAGGGACATTGAGAGAAACTATTGTTATCAAATGTAATAGGGAAAACAGGAAAGCTAAGTTTTGTGGTCATATTGGACTGTGTCTTGGAAGACTTGTTACTTTGTCCAGAAGGCCAGGATTTTTCTCCTCCTTTAAACATTAAGTCTTAATAAAAAGGGGTCACTGGCAGTTTTGGATAGTAGTAGGGCTTGGAGGAAGGAAGGATGGCTTGAAAGTTGTAGCCTTTTGGTGTGAGTTTTAGCCTGAGACTGCCTGGATCCCAGGAAGAGTCAGTGCCTTTATGCCTTCTGTGGTTGTGGTTTGACATTATTCCTGAGGAAATATGACCAAATAATAGGGAACCAAAAATAATCTAAAGTAAGTCTACCACCAAACTCTCTTTTGGTGAACTAATGAGTTTTAATGGGGTTGCACAACTCAATGTGGGTGGTGCCTTTATTGCAGCTCTGTTGCTAAGATAAAACACCATAGCAAAGGAACTTGTAATAAAAAGGATTTATTTGGGCTTATGGCTACAGAGGACTAAGACCCTATCACCATTATGGTATAGATACATGGCAGTAGGCAGGCACAGCAACTGGAGTAGCGAGCTGAGAGCTTATATCCAGAACCACAAACCAGAAGCCAAGAGAACACACTAGAAGCCACCTATGGATTTCCAAACCCAAAAGCATGCCTTCAGTGACACATTTTCATGAGCAAGGCTTCATCTCTTAAACCTATGCTGTATCTACAACTCTAGAACAACTATTCATATTCCCAAGAATATAGGGATATCTTTCTCAAACTATAATATTCCTCTCCCTAAGCCCCAGAGTCTAATGCCTAAATCCAACTGCAAAGTGCATTTAACTCAACTTCAGAAGATCCTTAGACTTTCATAGCCTCAACAGTGTTTAAAAGTCCATAGTGTCTTCTAAGACCAAAGGCAATCCTTTTACACTGAATTCTCAGGAAATTAAAAAGCAAATTACATACTTCTAATACACAATGACATAGAATATATACATATATATTATAAATTATATATAAATATATTATATATTATAAATATTATAAATATATATTATAAAACAAGGAAATAGAGGATCAAAACAAAGACAAAAACCAGTAGGGCAAACACCAGGGTTCCTTGACCAGTGATAGGGGTTTAGTTTCAGATATCAGATGATTGCACTCATTCTGCTTTGTCATATGCAGCTTACATTTCTCTCTTTGGATCCTTTTATACACTGTGAGAAGCTATCTTTGACAGATGTCTGCTGACTCTGGCATCAGCAACATCTTGGGGTCTCCACCCAAACCAACGCTTCACTTTCACAGCTCCCTCCACACAATGGCCAATCTTGGCTTTGTAAGGTATTCCCTTTTCATGTTCCCTGGCCTCAACTGCCCTCTAAATCTATGGACGAAGAACACATAATACTCTTACTTTTTCATCTTCCATGTCTCAAAAATCAATACCATGTGCTTAATACTACCAAGTTAGACTCCATCCAGCTTTGGATGGAGCCTTAGCCCTTAAACCAAATAATCAGCAGCCTTTGTATGTAATTGTTGAAAACCCCTTAAGCTCTCTTTTATAAATTGGAATTTAAGCTGGGTGAGGTCTTGTTCTGAGAGTACCTTCCTATTCCAAATCCAGACTAGGGAGCTTCTCCTTAATGAAACAGAGAGTCTAACTTCAATGATGCAGTTCCTCTATCAAGGCCATATGCTTTAAAGACTCCATACGCTCCACAAACAGTGCCACCAACTGGGGAACAAGTATTCAAAAACCTGTGCCTATGGGGAGTATCTTTTCACTCAAATGACTATATAGGCATTCTAATACATTATAATTCAAGGCTATTCAAATTTTATCCTTATGTGCTGAGAAATAATAGTAGGAAAATTGATTCAAAGCCTTCATATCTATAATCATATTATGTCATTTCTGTATGAGCATAAAATTTACATTTTCAATAAAACTACTGTAATTACTAATATATAATATTCTCAAATGTGGCAAAATTCAGGTAGCGTTTATTAGTGTTGTCTGTTGAGACAGAGTGCATAGTGCAAAGTGCATATGTTGTACGTTCAGAGCCAAGCCTGCAATGACATCTTGTAATGCAACATGTGTAAGCTCAAACAGAAAATGTGTCACATTCATTACATAGTTGCTTTGAATTCATTTAATTTTGATTGCTGTGATTTAGGAACACTTATAATTGTCCCTATTTTTATGACTTTCACTATCATTTATATAACATAAATAGATCTTGACATACTATTTAATAAATCAGAGTCTAAAATGCCTATGTAACATTACTTTAGGATGTACATATATATGCATATATGCTTATAAAATGTATATTTAGTATATACATACATATACAATGTTGCTTTAGTATTGTATATACATATATAATTACAATGTTGGATGAATTTATAATTCAGCCATCTAAATAAATAAAAATGGTATGCCACAAGGAAAACAATCTGGGAACACAACAGGCAAGTATGAGCACACTAGTCAAACTTGTAGAGTGAGATAAAAATCCAGTGTGAGACAATATTTTGAGGAATGTCATGCTTCCTCTTGAATCCCAGTTCTATCCATGCTTAGCTCTGTTACCAAATACAAAAAAAGTCTTTGAGAATAATTATCTCATCTGTGTAGTTAAGACACTATAAATAGTACATTTATAGAGGTTTATATATAACATACTTAGAAGAGTGCTTGACACATAGTTATGACGAATGAGCTATCAGTAAAGCCAAAGTAAATAGACTTTAGAAGGATGGAGTGGCCAAAGCTGTCTGTTAACAACTAGAAATATTAGATAGGGACTGCAATATATTCATTAGGTTTAGCAGTAAGGATGATTACAATATCTTCGTGTGTGAATGAAAAGTGGAGAGACAGGTTTAGAAGAAAGAATAGATGAATTAACAATGAAGAAGTGGAGAAAATAACAATGAACAACCACAGTTATATTGTGAGCCAGATTTCTTTAAGTATTATGTCTGATCTCATTCACAGTGATTTCCTTCTTGAAGCTGAGAGAACAGAGGCTCAGGAGGCTTAAGTAACACCAGCAAAGTTACAGTTAGCAATTGGTATAACAGGATCACAAATACAATTTCTTTTCACACCCCCCATTCTAGCACAGAGAAATGTTAGAAAGCTTTAAGGCATTTATTTAACAGCTTCCTCAGATTAGAAGATACTGTGTACTTTAGTTTTCTTAGCACCAGGACTCTGAAAACACATAATAAAACATCTTTCAACCTTGTATAGCTGAATTGGAAGTCTAGATCTTTGAACCCATTTCTCTCCACATTTGCTGTGCTGGTGAAGGCTTTTTAGACTCCCACTAATGTGTCTGTAAGGCAGTGCTGATACAGCTGTGGTGCCCTGAGGTGCCCTTCTCCGCACAGTGTGAAGTATTTATCTAAAATTAAAGAGAACACCCAGTCAAGGAAAATTTGAAGTAAAGGTTTTCCAAAAATGAGACCAGAGGTCAGGAAAAACATAGATTTTTACCTTTTACTTAGGGATAGGCCCCTGATGTGGATCTTTTTACTTGAATTTCCCTAAAGAGCAATGCTTTGGGTGAGCCCACATTCTGATCCACTGCTTTAAATGCAGTTTTTCCCCCGTTGACAGTGTCCTCGTAAAGACATCCGTGTCATACAATGACCACAATCAAGATGTTAGAAAGCATTTTATTTTCATAACTGAACATGGTCTCAGAAAGTGCTTTTAAAACATGGAATAAAGATTCATGGAGAAGCAGGCTTACTGGAGCCAAAGAATGACATAGTAATATTTGTGTCAAGACCAAGCTGGCATAAATTTATAAGAAATCTACTAAAAACAATACTTACCTTTGGGAAAAATGAGTATCCTGCAATGACTAATTCCATATGAACAAAAATAATTAGTTGATTTTAATTTTATTTCCATTATGTATTTATGAGTAAATTGTTAATTCATTTAGAAAAATGTGTAGTGTGGGTTATTATCAAGTTTAATGCATTAACTGATTACCGCACAAAATTTTATGCGTCACAATTTAAACCTCCTTGAGAACTCTTAAAGTTCATCAGAGAATACACCATATATTCCAAAGGTTTTCTTCACAATATTTGTCTGTTTAGCCATCCCAATGTACTTAAATTCTTTTCATTCATTGGTATTCATAGAGACTCTTTTATGTAGATCTGTATGCAGAGAGATATAATTTTCAGATACACTGAGTGAGGCTACTGGTCCTTACATCACTGGAAATCACCTAGATAAGTTCATTGTCTTGGGTCTACTCCTCTCCTTGAGGTTGGATAACTGCGTAATTTTGAAACATGAAAACCAAGAAGCCCTGATTTTAATGAAGACAGCCATGAAGGCCATTGAAAACTTGAAACTGCATCAAATTGCCTGTGGTAGGTTGAATAGAAATGCCTCCCATAGACTCATGTATTCAGTTGGTTGGTCATAGGAAGTGGCACTATTAGGAGGTGTGGCATGGTGGAGAAAGCATGTTACTTTGCAGTCTCAAATACCAGGCCTAGTGTGACTGTCTCTTCTCATTGCCTGCCAATTCAGACGCAGAACTCTCAGCTCCTTCTCCAGCACCATGTCAACTATATGCCACTGTGCCTCCCACTATGATGATAATAGACTATATATCTGAAACAATTAAATGTTTACCTTTATAAGAGTTGTCATAAACATGCTATTTCTCACAGAAATAAGAACCTGAGTATATATTTTTATATCATGATCCTAGGATAGTATCTTCCATTGCTCAACTCTGCCTTCATTATTCTCCTACAGACCTGTTCCTTTTCAAGAACCCAATTTATCTGGCAATAATGGGCATTTTTCTAGTTAGAAGGAAAAAAATATCTTTGGAATCTGATTTACCTGTGTGCCTCTAAAGTGGATTTAAACAAGTGTAGAGAACAGAATTCATAATTTTTTGAGTATTTAAGCTCAATACACATGATGTGTCAGCAGCACTATTCTCCATAATAAGAGAATACACATCAGGATTTAACAAAGTTGTTTTGGTAGATGGCTCAGTTGTTAAAGTGTTTGTTGTGGAAAGCATGAAGATAGATGCTTAACATTCACAATTAATTGGGAAAGGCAGCATACTTGGTAACCCCAATGCTGGAGTAGAAATAAAGAATTTCAGTAGCCCCAGAGACAAGTGTTTCTGGTAGATCACTATCTAGCCAGTCTTGTCAAAATAGAGTGCTTCTGGTTTAGTAAGAAATCTTGTTTCAAAAAGTTAGGTGGATAAATGACCGATGATGTTATCTGGTGCTCACTTTTGGACTCCATACATGCACTCATTGATAAGCATAAACATATACATACACACACACCCTACACCTCTTACAAAGAATTGCCTTTCTTACTATACAAATGAATATATAAGACTTATAACCTATCATACTTGTAAGAGATTTCTACATATCATTTAGAAATACCTCCCAGAGCCGGGCGGTGGTGGCGCACTCCTTTAATCCCAGCACTCAGAAGGCAGAGGCAGGTGGATCTCTGTGAGTTTGAGACCAGCCTGGTCTACGGAGCTAGTTCCAGGACAAACTCCAAAACCACAGAGAAACCTTGCCTCGAAAAATCAAAAAAAAAAAAAAAAAAGTAATATTGGTCTAAATGATGAATTACATGTGAAGGATGAGTCAAAAAATCCAGTAGGACAGAGTAAAGATATATTTTGGCAGACTTATATTAACGATCAAAAGCCAAAGCTAAGGGTCTTTATAAACAGCATTTTTATTGAAGGCTTATTAGACACAGGTGCCTATGTAAGTATCATTACTTTAGGATCTTGGATCTGAATTGGCCTCTTAACGAGGTAGATGTTCAGTTCCTGGGAATTGGAACCCTATTTCATGTAAAACAAAACACAAGATGGATTGAATGCATAGGGCCTGAAGGGCAAATAGGGAGACTAAAGCCATATATAGACAATATTGCAATAAATTTATGGGGCCATAACCTGCTACAGCAATGGAATACGTATATTAACACTCCTGTAGTTCCGAGAACTCATAATTCTGGGAACGATATAATGAGGTATTATGGAAAAAGGTCACCAGCCATTCAGGCTATCCAAGAACATATAGTAAATAGCAAACCTTTAGAGGTACCAGCAGCCCTACTTTTAAAATGGTTGACTGAGAAGCCAATATGGATCAAGCAGTTGCCTCTAGCTGAAGATAAATTACAGACTTTGGAACAGCTGGTACAAGAGCAACTAGATGCNCTGAAGAAATTAAGCTGAGCCTCTATTGGTTGATATGAAAAATGGAGGAAATAATAGACACTCAATGACATATTCACTTGGTGCTGTGTTAATTGTTGATATACACCTTTATGCGACATTATGGAATGAGATTTTCTAAGTTTTTTTTGCAACATCTGGCATTTCACATCATCATTAATTAGTTATTTCACCTCTCATATCACTTTAGGAGAGAGAGGAATGAAAAAATATTTTATGTTTGTTCTCTCTCTTTCCCCTACTAATTTTCCCCCCATCAAGAAATGCCAATCTTTAAGGAGAGATTAAAAGCAAAGAAAGCTTATGAAGAAAATGAGCTCTTGGTGATAAATGTAAAATATGCATGTACATAGACATTTACTCTCTTGAACAATTAGTAAATGTCATTGCTTGTAAATTAACTTATATCCAGAATGATAATGTTACCATTTTAAAACAATCATTGCATTATTGCTTATTTATTTCCATGTTTGTGTTATTATAGGAGTAAAAAATTGTAAAGAAATGATGATTTAATGTTTTATAATCTTGGACTAGTATTTCAGAATCAATTCTGAGAGCGTATTTTTTCTTAGATAAATGCTATATACTTTTCAGGAAGCGTGGGCATTGTTTTGATTTTTTTATTTAATGGGGTATTTGAATTAACTAAGTATCCATTTTTTTTTTCAAAACTAGAAATGATTTTGGTAACAGGTACTACTACTTCTTTGGCATTGTAATACACATTAGATGATGAATAATTAGAGTTAATTGTAAATGGGCTTTTTGCCTCTTGTATTTATTTACTCTTGCAGATAATCTTGAGCAGCTATCTAAGTGAGAGGCTAAGTGCTTGTACTTTCCACAGCTGCCAGCAGGTATGTCTGGCATTTCTGATCTGCAGAGTCAGAGATCTCTATCTCTAGTGTTACAGTCCCTGCTGAAATGATGCCAGAGACAATTGTGGGAAAGAATTTTGCTTTAAAAGAAGAAATTCTCCACTTGTTTCCCCAGTAGGTTTTAAATATAAAGTAGAATTATTAGTGTAATAATATACTTTTATCTCTTTGAAATAAAGGTTCTTTAGGAAGAATACTTCAGGGTGAAGTCAGAAATGGTGGCACTGATGATGACAAAGGCAAAGTTTGTAAATAATGAATTAGCTGGAATGGGTGTAAGGAGTGATTGCATTTCTTTCATTTGTTCAGCATAGATTGAGAGGAATATGAATATTAAACAGAGCAAGTCATTGCATCTGAAAGTCATTATTTAAGAATATACTTCATTTTAATACATTTAACAAATATGTATTTAATATCTGGATACTTCCGTTGTAGAGATAGACAGACAACCAGACTCACAGATAGACAGACACATACACAGACAGACAGATGAAGAGAATATTGTTCACTGTTAAATGAGTAAGTTCAGTCATAGAGGGACTAAATGTTTAAAGTCACCCACATAAAATTTGTAAAAGTGCTGAAATTTAAACACACATTTGACTTTTCTTTTCCCCTTTAAGGATAGTATCTCCTAGTATCATCAGACAAAAAGTATAATTAAAGGTCTGTGGGAGTTTAGAGGAGGAATAGGTTAGATCTTTCTTTGGGGTCAGAGAAGGTCACTGATATAGTTGAGTAGGCTTTGATTGGCAAGAAATGGGTGACATGAAGTTGAGAAGGTGAAAGACTACAAAAGGTTGAGAAAGTACTGTGAATAAAATCAGTAAGGAATTAATGTTCCTTACGTTTTCAAAAAAGGTAGTTGAATGGCCCTTGTTGATGCCCCATAAGTTGATGGGGGCATAAGGGATGTTTCTGGAAAGGAGAGTTTTGGGCGTCATTGTAGATGGTCTTAGAATGACAGGACAAAATTTCATGTTTAAGGCCAGGTGGTGGTGGTGCAGGCCTTTAATCCCATCACTCAGGAGGCAGAGGCAGGTGGATCTCTGTGAGTTAGAGGCCAGCCTCATATATAATAGGCTCCAAAGCTACAGAGAAACCCTGACCCAAAAAACAAAAATTCATGTTTAATTTTTATAAGAAGGCCTGTTTATAACTGAGGACAAAAGGACAAATTTGAGAGATAATAACCAGAGATCAAGCAGTGACAACACAGAAATATGAAAGAAACTGACACGATTCCAAAGATAGCTCTATGGTAGAATTAGCTGACTTTCATGATTGCTACTAATGAATAAATAGAGGTCAAAATGATACCGAGGTTTCAGATTTGGGAAAGATATGTTAGTTTAAGCTTTTTCTATTGCATCGACCATCTATATACAATGCCACTTCTATCACATAATGCTAAATAACAATAAGCAAGTTTGTTTTTTCAAAGATATTCTAACATTGGAAGTCTGAAAGTGAATGTTTTATGGATTCAGGACTTCTAGTTTAATGAAACTGTAAACCATATAGTAGTATATTATTGGAACTAACACTGTCTCTGAAACTCTGTAATACATTAAAATGCCTCAGTTTACTAAACTTTTTGACTAAAAAGTGTTGTTTTTTTATTTTGTACTCTAAGTAATTTCTTCAACATCTATTTAGAAGTACCAGCTATCGATGCCTCACAGATAGTCAGGCTTTTAACTATTGTTACTCAAAATTCTGAGAGAATATTGATAGCATTCACCACCTTATGTCAACTCTACCTGTATTTTAAATAACTTTACTGTGGTGGATATTGAAAAACAAATGGTTGTATTTTTCTGGCTCTCAAATCCATAACATTGCCAGGAAGTGATGGCACATGCCTTTAATCATTGGTATTGCTAGCAATAAGCCAGAAAGAGAGGTCAGAAGTATAGCTCATACCATCACTTATAGCCAGCGTATTTGTGACCACATGGTCAAGGAAGGTGATAAATACATTTTCATTGATGGAATGGTAGGAAAGAGGTTCAAATGAAAGCTTATTTGTAGATAGTGGCATAAAACTTGTGGTTTTATATATGATCAGAAGTTAACCTGTTGACTGGGGGTGAAATATGGGGTACAACCTCAAGGATAGAGCATCTTCAGTATCAGCAATGAGTACTGACATGATTGACATTCTTCAGGGACTGATTGACCTCCACTGGCTTTATAATGCAGGGTATCCTTCTATATCTGCATCACTGGGTCTTATTTTGCCTGCCCACTCATCATTCTTAGCACCCTTCAAGACTTGGCTCCCAGTAGATAAAACTTTCTTTTGTCTGATTTTTGTGATTTTCTTAAAAATGCCATCCATTTTTAGGCCCTGGCCTGCTTGGAGCCATATGCGCAAGAAGCTAGGTCTTATCTTCTTTTCTATATGATAATACTTGCCTACAGCATTTGCCTTTGCACAACTCAACATCTGCTCAGGCCTTCAGTAGATAACAACACTGCACTCTGACCTTTCCTGCAAAACACTGGCCCAGCCAGCTGAGAAGCTATGCTTTTGTCAACAATGTGATTCTACTGCCTGGAGTCATCTCTGAATACTGCTACAAAGACTTTTTGAGGACACAGAGCCAGGTTGTCTGGGTTAGTTTCAAAATACCAGTTGTTTTCTTTACTTGCAATTCTAAGCCACCAATGTCTGTGCCCACTCTTTTGGCATCAGTGCCCAATTCAGAAAGTATCAAAAATGATTGATAGTTGTGGGAATTACACCTCCCACACTCCTTGCTCATTGAAAATGTTATAAGAATGACTTCAATAATTTATGGAACTCAGATAATTTAATTTTGTTTTGTGTTTTGTTTAATGTGGACTTTCAACTTTCTCTATCTGTGTGTTCTCTTGTTCTCATTAGAAGAATAGTGATTTGCCACAGAAAACAATTAATAGGCATGACTTACTCAGGGAAGGCACAAACACAGCACCTTTTCTTCACACCGTTGTATTTTCCTACAGAAATTGTTACAGTATCCCACACTGTGACCATGTTATTCTTGATGCAAACAAAGCTTTCTTTATATGACATCATTCTCTCATTTCATTCTTTTTCTCTCTGAGGTCAACCATATCTCCCACTCTACTGAAAAGCCCCCTTTCCTCTGCTAGCATTTGAAAGTTTGTATTTCTAACTTCTGTCCTGATTCCTCTTGTGCTTTTACTCTTCCCACTTCACTGTCCCTGTAACCTCACAGCCACCAAAACCATTCAACTGAACACTTAGCTCACTTTTCCCAAGACTCAGTTGTGTCTCATGCCTCCAATTGTTTGTCTCCTCAACCACCATCTGCCATGTAAGAATGATTCTGTTCATCTTCTGTTATGCTTTCACTTGGTGATAAGTATTGTTTTGCTGAAATGTGTAGAATGGGATGCCCATTATCTAAGTGGTCCATTGTTTATTGGATTATACCTTTCAAGTAAAGGAGTCTGAAAAAAAAAAAAAGAGTGAACTCCTGCTGCCTGACTATGGGGGTTATAGCATTTCATCTATTCTGCCCTTAAGACTAGGAATGAAACATCAAATCTTCTTGGTTCTCAGAATGTCAGTTTGGGGAACAGAACTTGCATATTCAGACTTCAGTAGGAATTTCCAGCTGAGACCTCAGGACTTAATTTTTATATGTACACAGTTATGAATTTATCACTCATGTTTATCCCTGTATCCATGAACACTAGCTAGGAAAGTGACCCTTCACTTTCTCAGGTTTCTCTGTTTCTCTTCTGGAGCCAAAGTGATGCCCAACTGGAAGTTCTGAGACATCAAGAAGCTGGACTCCTTATACTCTTGTCTTTTCAAGTCCACAGAGAATCAATGTTGACATATGCAGTCTGCTCACTTTTTTTTTTCTCAGTATAATTCTCTGCACAATAATTCAAGTAGCTTTTGTGACCAGTATTTTTCTCTAAGCGTCAGTCTGTACCATAGATGTGCCACATTCCAATCATTAGTCACTCTCTGTTGTGCAATTTCCTCTGAATTGAAACATTCCTTTCTAGACAAGGGAGAAAAAGAAGCTCACAGGACTCAGAAAGATAAGAAAGCTTGGGAGGTTTTGGATCCCAGAAAGTGACAACATTAACAAGGCCTGTCCCCAAGGCTATATTAAATAGAACAGTCACTGGGGAGAGGAGACTAGCTTTGATGGAGCTGATTGTAAGTTGTGTAAGCAGCTCCAGGGATGCAGCTTTGATGAGTCATCACCCTGGCTGTCATGGACTTTCTAGTAAAGCTGCTGCCTTTGAGTCAACCAGACTGTTGGTAACCCCAGAAAACTTACTTGTTCATCCTGATAGGCCTGAGTGAAATGGTATCTTTGGTATGCTGTTCATCTCTCCCCAGTCAAAGGCACAGAAAATTCCCCCATTAGAAGTATTTATCATGTTTGTGGTTGGTGGTCATTAGAACTAAAACTTCTCTTAAGCATTCCTATTCAAATTTTGTATTAGTGATTCACATGGATAAATCCCTCCTTTTCTCCTCTCCCATGACTCTGCTCTTCAGGTAAGACACAGACATAATCTGATTAGCTGAATCCCAACAGCAACAAGGGCAGTCCACAGTTCTTTGTAGATTCTTTGTGTTTACTGTACTCGAATGGTATTCTGGTTATTTCAGGAGAACATTAGTACAAACAGATGTGAGGCATTTTGAAGAAGGAATGAAGATATGTGGAGGCAAAACTGAGTCAGGGACCTGAATGCAAATCTGACCAGTCAGGCAATGTGGCTATAACTCATTCTAAGTCCATCTCTGTCCTTATGTTCTGTCAATAAAGGGAAGATGATGTAAAGAGGAGTTTGCAAAACCAAGGTCTGTGGCATGTGGAGAGGCAACACAAATACATGATGCATGATGAACACAAGAATAATGAATAACAGAGGAACATTTATAAGGACAGTTGGCTGACTCGCAGAAATAGTGCAAGGGCAGGGAGCTCAGGCTAAAGTTAATTAAAGTCAACCTAAGCCTGCCTGCCACAGTGACTCAGCTCCAACTGACATTTGACAATGGAGATGACCCCAGGCCCACTACAATCCAGACAACTTAGACAAGTCCTGTACTGTGAGCCCTGGTCTCCCAACTGAGACTGCTGTGCAAGCTATATAACATCCACAGAACTGTGGTTGCTTTTGATTCTCCTGAGCTGAAAGGGCTCAGGAGTGGCTGAGAGAGTGAAAGATGGATTATCACCCTCCTGGAATGAACAGAGCACTTCTGTTAGCAATGGACATCTCTGTACTATACACTCACCCACCTCCATAATAGAGTACAGTGCCACTCTGAATCTAAATAGGAAGAAAAAAATGGAGATTCTTACATTGCCCCAAGCCTTCAGAAAGGCAAACGTGTTTCTTAATAAATGAAGTGATGTATAGAAGAGAATATTATATATTAGTGAATGTAGCATTCAGGTGAATTGATTGAAAAGATGATTCTAAAACACAATGCACAGAGTGTGTTCTTTATTTTCCTGAGGTAATGAGCATGATGGTTGTCAACCATGACAAGGATACCACACCATCATGCTGAGACCTAAAAAGTTTACTCACTAAACACACCATCAGTTGGGAAAAGTCAATAATCATTGACAGGAGACTTTACTTACCTGAGCCTGAAGTGCTAGTACAGGGATGGGTTTCAGTGATGTGGTTAGGTGTGGAAACTGTTAGATCTATAACCATAACTGAAACAGACATTCTGTGCTCAAGACATGTTGTCAGGGATGGGGGTGGGGTAAATTAAAAAGGTTGCTTTCGTTTTCGATATTTCCCACACTGCCACACATGAAATGAACCAGTTAAAATGAGAGACAGAGTATTCTGAATAGCAATAGGCAAAAACATTAAATAGCATATTTTTTTCTCCTTTTCCTCAAAATACTTAGTGTTGGTTTCAAGCAAATATTGCCAGAAGAGCCTCTTTGTAATGAAAGACTATCTTGTCAAGTTGCCTTGCTGTGGGGTGACAAAGCCTCACAATGCTTGCTCTCTCTCCCTTTGATCTGTACAATTGCAGGTATTTCTTCTCATCACAAACTCTTCTCAAGTGGCATTGAAACCTTTTTTGTTTTAGGCATAGTAATAAAGAATCACATTCGTTAGCCTTAGGCACTTCAGAGGTAAAATATAAAACACTGACTAGACATTGTAGAGACTGTCTCATTCCCCTCACTGCCTGATAGGTAGGATTCACCTTGTATGACAATGGAAACAGTTTAACTGTCAATGTTTTAATTAGTTTTAAATGATCTATTTGATGTCTGCTGCCATCTTCTTGTGTGGATTTCACTGTTGTTCATCCAGAATGATATCCTTGATGTTATTTTCAAGCAAGAGACCCCGTTCCCCAAATAAAACCAAGTGGGCTTATAAATGTTCAAATAAGTGGAGGTAATAGTCACTATTACACCTCGGATTTACTAAGATGTGTCCTATACTTACTTCATCATTTTTGTCCATCATGGCAGTTTATTTCAAGACTGGCCTCCAAGCTAGCATTGGGGGAGAGGGTCGCGGTATTTGGATTAGTACCACTTTATGATTTAGGGCACTTTGGGAAGCCTTTAGGCTCTGGGGGTATTTTCATGAATGGGGTATAGGGTCCCAATATCTTCCTACTTTTTCTTTGTTTCCTGACTCCTAAATTGAACATTTATTTCCACCACTTTCCTGCACTATGACAGTGATACCAGGAAAAGCTAAAAAGAAGTAGGTGCAATCACCCTTTAACAGAAACCTCTAGAATTAGAAATGAAGCAAATTATTCATCATTTTAAGGTAATTGCTTTGAAAATTTATGACACCTCTGTAGCTCCTTTTCCTCAGCACTGTGGTGCCTGTATAAACACTGAAACAAGGCTTCATGCTCCAGTCCACTTTGTATCTACTTTTGTTTACTTTTCTCTTTAGAGATATGCAAATTCTGAAGGAAATAGGACCAGTGTCAGCCCACTAAAAATCTGTGTGAGCATGCCATGCCTATTCTTGGTCTCCTTTCTCTTGAATTTAAGTCTTTATTTTTATGGCCAGAAAGAATTATAATACTCATAAATGTTAGGTCTCAAGAAATTCCTTTTTTCTAAATCTGGCATCTTAGAGAAAAGTCAGTATTCCCTCAGGGACTTAAGAAGATAGTTCCTACTTGGTAAACAGAATCATTCTCCTTATTCCTGGAAAGGGATGCATATGACTTGTCTATTAACCCATGCTTGTGGTGCCTTTTATCACATCAAGGTCTATGCTAGCCTCTAGACCCACTCACGTCCTACTCACAAGTATCTGTTATAGAGTCAATCTGACTGGCATACCCTTCCCCATACCCTAAACCACCAGTCTCTGATCTTTGCTTTCCTTCTCTCAGATTTTCTGATGTCTACAAAACTGAACATCTTTGGTTATGGGCTCTTTTTGGCTCTTGGTCTTTTGGTTGATCCTTGGTTCCTGTCTTAGTTAGGGTTTTATTACTGTAAAGAGAATTCATGGCCATGGCAACTCTTATAAAGAAAAATAATTGATTGGGACTGCTTTATATTTCAGAGTTTCAGTTTATTATTGCCATGGTGGGAAGCAGGGAGGCCTGCAACATACATTGTGCTGAAGATGTAGCTGAAAGTTGTATATTCAGAGTCACAGAGAGAAGGAAAAGACATCCACACTGGGTGTGATTGAACATCTGAGGCCTCAAAGACTGCCCCCAGTAAAGTGTAACCACACCTATTAATAGTGTCACTATCTATGATTCTATGGGGGCCATTTTCCTTCAAACCATCATTGCTTCTCTCTTGACCCCTTCTCTTTTTCCTTCCTCTCTTGCTCATCCCCCCCCCTCTACTCTCATGGCCAAATTCAGTCTGCTGCCCATTTTCAGTCTGAATGCTTCCAGATGCCTATGGCTGTTTTCTCCCTCATATCTGCAATAAACCTTCTCAATTATATCTTGGAGCAATCATGTCCTCATTTTTCATTCAATATGTTCCCAGACGTGTTTAGAGAGATGTGTACATCCTTTTTCATTCTTTTCCACACAGCATGCCATCTGAGTATCCTTTACCAACTACAGCACCTCTGAAGCTGTGGCTCACAGAACACAGTCTGTTCCATGTGTTAAATATATTGATTAATTTGGAAAGAATCGATGTCTTTCAATTTTGTATCTGTTAATCTATAAACCAAGAATAGAGCTTCACTTATTACTTCAGGCCATTAATCTATCTCTGCAGTGTTCTGTGATTATTAGTGTTTAGGTCTAGTAGATTTTCAATAAAACTTACTCTTCAGTATTGCATCTTCTGTGGGGTAGTTTAAGTACATTGTCAATACTCATGCTTGCAATTTCAATACTCATATATGAGTACATGATTCTGTGTATTTATCTTATATGTTACATCCTAGCCATCTCGTGTTATGAGATGTGGATGCTTTTCTTCAGGTACGTTTTTCTACATAAACTATGATGCATGCTTTGAATTAAGGTTTATTTTTTTTTACCTTACTATCCCATTGTTTTTCTCATATTTGGACTGGATCAAACCTTTGTTAACATGTAATCAGCATCTACATCAGTGCTGTGGGAACTCCTTCAGCAAACAGCCATTAAGATACTGGCCCACTTTGAGCGTGTTCAAATGTACTATATATGCAGATGTAAAAGCATGCACGGCACCTTTGCTTCTGAATTCAGTTTCTGTTTGCCACTCATTCAGAGGACTGCTGATTAGTGTGTCTATACCTAAATAAAGAAACATTTATTTTACTCTATTGTAAACTAGTGTGGGATATTTTATTATAATCGACAGCACATTCGTCTTCAGTTGCAATGTCCTACATGGAAACAAGCAAAGGGACTTCTATCATAAGGTTAACTGCTTCCCCTGTATGATGAAACTTTTGTCAGAATGCTACATTTAGGGGCAGCAAAGTTATCACATTACATATTTTAGAAAGCTTATTCACTGAAGTATTGACAGAGGTTGTTATTTCCCATGGGAGAAAAAAAATACTGAGGAGTTCTACATGGAGATGGAAAAGAACCAGATTGTATAAAAATATGGCTGTGAGATGTAAGCCAGGAGATAAGTTTTCTTGAAGTTGTATCTGAAGTTTTACTCCAGAATTTTGACTACTTTAATATAAAGGATTTTAAGAAACTAGTAAATAACAAGATAAGGATTCAGGAGCAAGGTCTATGTAATAAGGATGGCCTTAAGAAAGGCTTGCGATTCCCACCAGCAATGGATGAGTGTACCCCTTCCTCCACCAGCCTCTCCAGCAAAGGCTATCATCGGTGCTTTTGATTTTAGCCATTCTGACAGGTGTAAGATGATATCTCAAAGTTGTTTTGATTTGCATTTCCCTGATTGCTAATGAGGTTGAGCATGACCTTAGGTGTCTTTTGGCCATTTGAACTTCTTCTTTTGAGAATTCTCTGTTCAGTTCAGTGCCCCATTTTTTAATTGGGTTAATTA
>NW_026067990.1:1330975-1338586 GCF_014885135.2 Alexandromys fortis
AGAGGAGTGGGGGGAGGGGAGAGGAGTGGGGGGAGGGGGAGAAGAGTAGGGGGAGGGGGAGGGAAATGGGAGGCTGGGAGGAGGCGGAAACTTTTTTTTTCTTATTCTCAATAAAAAATAAATAAATTAAAAAAAAGAAAGGCTTGCGAGACCCAATTTCATGTCATTTGTACTATGAATACTTAACATTGGTAAATGAGCAGGTCAGTTGGGGCTATACAGTTCAGTGTTGACTATCCACTGTAGCATCTTGTATTCCTCCATACTCCCCCAAGCCCACCACACCCATGAATGTGTAAAGGATAGGTTTTTGTGATGTTTAGACCAGCAAAAAGCTCCACTGGCTGGAGATCTGGCAAGGGTGATCAAATAAACACTAAGGGTGTGGCTTCTCATGACCCTGGAGTGGGTATATAAAGAATAAGCATGAATCCTCCTGCTCATCATTGCTAGGGATAGCATTGGGTACAGAAAGATGTATATTTGGGAAGTTAGCATAACTAAAGATCACTGGAAGTATGGAAGAAGATCCTACACACAGCAACATTGTGGAAAAGACTGAGGCAAAAGAATGTGTTGTTGCTGCAGAAGAACCTGCTCAGAGTGAATACAAGTGATATGAGGAGGTTAGACTTTCCTAAGCTGTTCTCCTTTCCCCATGGGTCCCTGCCTCCATGAGTTTCTCATTACAAAACCCATCCCAGACCTCAAATCCCTCTTACAGAGCTCTGCTTGCCTCCTACTTATTTTACATCTTAAGAACTTTCCCACTTCTTGTTTCTTGACTAGAGGGAGAAAATAAGAACATGAAAGACATGCTTGCCAAGAGCCCAAACAAGGATAAGAAATCAACTGTGATTGTAATTTGGTATAGAGGCAAGAAGTCCAACCTTAGTCAGATGGACAGAAAGGAAGAGACTCTGGATCATTCTAGCTGTCCAAAAGTCAACCAGTAAATGGTAACAATCACAGACTGCAACAGCACTGCACCATCGACAGCAGACTGCAGATCCCTATATGGAACATGTTATGTCTGCTTAATTATGTAAGAATAAGTTATAGCAGGAGAAATGGTTTGCAGGAAAGTTCCGTGGTGATTATAGAGAAAGAGAACTAGGGAAAGAGAGAAAAGGGGAGAGGGAGTGAAGAGGAGTTGAAAGGGAAGTTAGAATAAAAAAAAAAGGTTAGGGGGAGTGAGGGTGTAGTGGAAGAAGGGGAAAAGTAGGGATGAGGGGAGGAATAGAAGAGCAGAGAAAGTAGAGTAAAAAGGTAAGGGGAAGAAAGCCATAGAGAACAGCACGGAGAGAGGAAACAGGGAGGTAGAAAGGAAGTCAGAAGAGAATAGAGTAAGAGTTCAATGGGGAAGGGAAGGATGAGGGCCTGGAACCAACAAAAAAGATAGGAAAAGAGGTAGAGGGAAGAGAACAAAAATAAATTAGAAAAAAAGAAGAAATACTTGTAATGGAGGAAACAGAGAGGTAAAAGACAGGATTAGTAGGAAAATGAGAGAAGGGGAAGGAAGGAACTAGAGGAATACAGTAGAAGGAAGGGGCAGGAAGGATAGGTAGAGAAGAGCAGAATCAGAAGAGAGGTGAGATCATAATCAAGGGAGGGTAATGAGAGGATGGGTAAGAGAAGTGAACTATAGCAATGGTAGAAGAGATGAGGTAAGTGAGGGGAAAGGAAGGAGAGGAGTTGGGAAAAGAATTGGATAGAGGAAGGAGAGAACAGAATGGGGTAATGGAGAGGACAGGTAAAAAGAAGATAGAGGAGGGGAATGGAGATATAGGACAGAGAAGGGTAGAAGGAAATCATAGAGGGATTAGAGAGAGGAAGGGTAAGAACATGGAGGACAAAGAGAAGGTTGAGAGTTGGGAGGGTAGGGTGAGTTAAGGTAAAGAGGGAGCAAGAAACTAGGAGTAAGGAATGAGAAAGTAGAAAACGCTACTGTAATGGGGGAACATTAAAGGGAGAGAGCTAGTAGGGATAGGAAATGAGTAGGAAAGGAAGGCATTAGAAGGGTGAAAGGATGAAAGAGAAGAAGAACTGGAGATGAAAGGAGGGGGGATTACAATTGCATGGTGTAGGAGGCCCTTCTGTATTTGTGTTGCGTTCATTGGTTGAATAGAGACTGCCTTGGCCTTTTGATAGGGCAGAATTTAGATAAGTCAAATAGACTGAACACAATGCTTGGAAGAAGGCAGTGTTGCAGATGCCATGACTCTCCAGCCTGAGACAGACATAAGTTAGAATCCTGCCAGTAAGCCACAGTCACGTGGTAATATACAGATTTAATAGAAATGGGTTAATCAAGATGTGAGAGTTAGCCAATAAGAGGCTAGAGCTAATGGACCAGGCAGTAATTTAAATACAATTTCTGTGTGATTATTTTGGGTGTAAGCTAGCCTGGCAGGATGGAACAAGAGACCCTGCTCCTTTCAACAGAAAGATAGGAGAGAATTGGAGGGAAAGAGAGATAACCTGAGTATGAGTAAAGAGAAGCATAGAGGTAAGTGGTGGGAATGGAAGAAGAAGAAGGGGCAGGATTGTAAGGAGGACACAGAGAGAGATGGGTATGGAATACAAAATATAAAGGAAAAAGGAAAACAGTAATAGGGGATGGAGAGAGATGAGTGAGCAAGGGGGAGTCATGACAGAAAAGAGGGTTAGAGAAAAAGAATAGGGAGGACAGGAGAGATGGGAGAGGGAGTTGGGGTAGAGTGAATGAATGAATGGGGAAGGAGGTGGTGGAATCAGGAGAGGAAAGAGGGGGAGAGAATGAGGGAATCAAGGGAAAGATGGGAGAAAAGGGAGGATTATAATGGAGGAAACAGAGAGTAGAGGTAAGGGCTAGTAGGAAATGGAGAGGTGTGTTGAATCAAGGAACTGGACAGGTAGATGAGAGGGAAGGAAGAGATTAGAGGATCAGGAAAGAAAAGGAGGGGAGATCACAATGGATGGAAGGCAAGGAAAAGTTTGTCAAGTGGAGTGAACTTGAGCAAGGGTAGAAAAGGAGGTTTGAGGTAAGTGAGGGGAAGGGAAAGAGAGGAGGTAGTATTGAAGGGAGCTATGGGCTGCGTTCCTGCAACCCAGCTTCCAGCCGCCTGGCTAGCTTATGCCCCGAAATAACAACACACAAACTGTATTCTTTTAAACACTGCTTGGCCCATTAGCTCTAGCCCTTACTGGCTAATTCTCATATTCCCATCAACCCATCTCTAATAAACTCTGTAGCACCAGTCTTACCATGAAAGATTCAGCATGTCTGACCTGGCGGCTTGCTTCAGCACATCTGCCCTGGAGAGGAGTGTGCATNGTAGCACCAGTCTTACCATGAAAGATTCAGCATGTCTGACCTGGCGGCTTGCTTCAGCACATCTGCCCTGGAGAGGAGTGTGCATCTGCCTTACTTCCTCTTCTTCCCAGCATTCTGTTCTGTTTACTCCACCCACCTATGTTCTAACCTATCAGGGCCAAGCAGTTTCTTTATTAATTAACCAATGACCTTCCTCTATCAAGGTAGGGAAAGCACTGAATGGAGAAAGGACAGAAAGGGGGATGGTGATGGAGAGGAAAGTAAAAAGGAATGCAGAGAAGGAAAATATATATAAATAAGGAAACAGGGGGAAGGAAGTCATGGGGGAGTTAGAGAGCGGAGGGTTGGGAGGGTAGAATGAGTGAAGGGAAGGAGGAAGGGAGGAACAAGGAGTGAGGGAAGTAGACAATAGTAAAGGCCACTGTAATGGGGAAACAGAGAGGGGAAAGGGGAAAGCCATCAGGAAATGAGAGCATTAGAAATGTTAGAGTATAAAAGAGGAGAAGAGCTGGAAATAAAAGGAGGCATGATTACAATGGAAAAAAGGAAAAGAATGGGAGTGACTGAAAGAAGATAGGTAAAAGGACATAATGAGAGTATGGGTTAAGAGGAGCATAACAGTAATAGGGAGGAATAGAGAGCAAGTGGGACAGAACTAGATGGAGGCCAGAGAGAGAGATAGGGATGGAGAGTGAAGTAAAAATGAATGGAGTAATAGGGAATGGAGAGAGATGGGTGAGCAAGGGAGAAGGGTGGCAAAGAGGGGGGATAGAAAGAAAAGAAGAGGGAGGACCAAAGAGAAAGAAGAACAAGTTAGAGGGGAGGGAAGGGACGGGAAACAAAAGGAGGAAGGAGTGGGTGGAATCAGAAGGAGAGGAGAGCAGAATGGGGAAGCAAGAGGAAAGGAGAGAAAAGGGGAGGCAATTGTAATAAAGGAAACATAGGGGCAGTGGGGTTTAGTAGGAAAACAAGAAGGGTGGGGAATTAGTAAGCTGGAAGGGTAGAGGGTGTGAAGGAGGGAGAGGGAATAATGGTCAAAGAAAAGTGGTGAGATCACGATGGAAGGAGGAAAAAGGAGATGGGAGAGAAGGCAAGAGAAGTAAAACATGAAAAGAACAAAATGGAAGTAAACCAGGGTATAGTAAGGAGAGGAGTTAGGGGAATGGTTATATGGGAGGAAAAATAGTGATTGGGATGGACAGGGCAGTGAAAAGGATGCTAAAAAGGGGGTATTTAGAGAGCTGAGAGAGAAGGGGGTAGAAGGCATGTAGAAGGAGATAGAGAAGGAAAGGAAAAATGAAGAGGAGGTGAGGAGGAAGAGAAGGAAAAGAGGTGAAATTACAGTGGATTCAAGAGAAATAAGAATAATAAGGAGAAAAAGATGGTGGCAGGGCAGCAGAGAATTAAGCATGGAAAGAAGTGGAAAAGGGATGTAAAGTAGAGGAAGAGAAGGAGAGAAGATGGGGACATAATTGGACAGAGGGTAGAGAGGAAGGGATTCAGATGCAAAAGGGTGTGATATGGAAAGCAATGATGAGCAATGGAGAAATGTGGTTCCCAGGAAAAAAGAATAAGGGAGAAGTGTAGGACAGGGGGTTACGGATGGCATCACAGATACATGACAGATGATGGAGAGTTGGCAGAAGGAAGTAGGCAGGGAAAGAGTATGAGGGGAAAGAAGGAGGGGGAGATGATAGAGTATGTTCCAGAGAGGAAAGGCTCGCAGAGGGAATGCAAAGGGACTGGGGTGGTGGAAGGGAGAATGGGGCATAAAGAATGAATAAAGAAGGGGTAAAAGAAAGTGGAGTAGGAGGAACATCGCTGGAGAATGGAATGGATGAGAAGGTGAACTACAGGATGGAGGGAGAGGGAAGTATGGAAAGTATAGAGAGGTGGAATAGAAGGAAAGGAGGGAACTAGAGGGAAAGAGGAAGGGGAGGGCAAGGAAAGGTGAGGGAAAGAGAAAGTAAGGAATAGGGAGGGGATAGGAGGGAGAGGGAAGTGGGGGACAATGACAGAGGAAGGAGGGAGAGGGGACGGGATAAGAATGTATAAAAGGAAGAGGTGAAGGAAGGTAATAGAGGGTAATGGGAGGAGAGAGTAAGGAGAGTAGAAGGGAATAAAGGAGAAAGGTCAGTAAGGAGAAAGTGGGAAGGAAGTAGGAGAGTAGGTAGAGGATAAGGGGAAAGACCATGTGATGGTTAAGGGGAAGAAGGAATCATATCCTAGTTGGGTTTCTATTGCTGTGATAAAACAGTGACCAAATGTAATGTACAGAGGAAAGAGTCTATTTGCCTTCCATGTTCTGAGTGCAGTCCATCCTGAAGGGGAATCAAAGCAGGACTCAAGACTGAAACTGAAGGCATCAAGAGAAGCAGAGACCATGGAGGAATGTTGCTTACTGGCTTACTCATTTTGATGTCTTATTCAACCCACTTCTATCTGTTCAGGGCTAGCAGTGCTACCAATGGACTTGAACCTCTATCATCAGTCACTAATCAAGAACATGCCCCATACCCATGCCCACAGTCCAATCTGACAGATGCTCTCTTTCAGTTCAGGCCCTTCTCAGCTGACTCTCTCTGTCTCTGTCTCTCTGTCTCTCTCTGTCAACTTGACATTAAATAAGCAGCACAAGAGGGGAGGAAGGGGGAGCTATGGCAAGGGGAACAGAGGATGCTTGAGGGAGTTGGGGCAGCAGTGAATAGGATAGATGTAAGAGAGGCAAGGAAGGGGATGGAGGAGATGGAAGAGTAGAACAGAGTGAGGTAAAGAAGGTGAGAGGGGAGAAAAGATGGAGAGGTAAGTGGATGGGGAGGGCAGAAGAGGGGAGAGGAGAGGTAATTAAAGGCTGTGGGATCAAGTGAATAAAGGATAGATGAGTATAGGAGGAATTAGGAGAGGAATGGAGGCTGTGGGGAATTGGGAAGGAAAGAAAGGAATGGCAAAAGGGAAGAATGGGGTACAGGAAAATGAAAGCAAGAGATATAGGAGAGGAACTGGTGGAATGGAGGGAGGAAAAGAAGACAAGAGAATGAGGTAGAAGAAAACGGGGAAAGATGAAAACCTAGGGAAGGTGTTAGAGTAAATACTGACAAAGTGGAAAAGGAAGAGACAAGGGACAGTAGAGAGGGAAGGGGGAAAGAAGTACAGATTTGTGAACTGAGGAGCACAAGAACCCACATGAATGGGGAGTGAACACAGAGGTTCACAAGTTAGTCAAGCATTGTCAATGGGAACCAGAGGAAGAAAGGAATGGAGGAAGATACCTCAAAACATTTTGCACCATATGAGGATGCAATATTTATAGGTATGTGAGTGTATGTGTTTGTGCACACACATGGGGGGGGGACAATGAGAATTTGAGATCTGTATGTGAGGTGTTGACATATTTACAAAAACTCTTCCTTTGTCATAGTAATGTGTACTGTAATCCAGGCCATGATATGATGATATGAGGGTACAAAAGTTTACCTTTGTCTTAAGGGTTTCTATTGCTGTGAAAAGACTTTATGACCACTGCAACTGTTATAAAGGAAAACATTTCATTGTGGCTGGCCTACAGTTTCAGAGATCAGTCCATTATCAGCATGAAGAGAAGCAGGGCACCATGAAGGCAGACATGGTGCTGAAGAAGAAGTTAAGAGTTCTACATCTTGATCCATAGACAGCAGGAGGCCAGTGAATCAAAGTAAACATATCATGAGCATATGAGACTTCATGGCCCACCCCCACAGTGATATACTTCCTCGTACAAGGTCATATCTTCAACAAGGCCACACTTCCTAATAGTGCTACTACCTATGAGTGTATGGGGGCCACTTTCATTCTGACCACCAGGACCTCTAGTAGTTTGTTGTGAAGAAACCTGGCTTGAAGTAGTGTCCTATTAAGGCAAAGGAGTGGGAAAAGTGTTCTCCCACAGCAGATAATGAAGAGGGCACTGTCTACTGAGAACTGGACTAGAAGAAAACAGTCCTCTTACCGACTTCCACACTCCAGCATTGTTACCACTCTCTTCAGTCATTCTTCCACTACAAAGGGTGGTGAGATGGAATGGAGTGCTTTGACCTCTGACCTTGGGTGCCCAGAATTAAGCTATCCTAGACCTTGAGCTGTTATTTTAGTGCCATCTGTTTCTCTACATAATCTCTCCCCTTCCTCCACATTCCCCACCTGTATGCCCTTTGTCTTCATATAAACACATTCTAATACATGTACGCACAGCCTTTGAGGATAATTCCACAAGTATGCTATTTGTGGACATCTGTCCTTTTCATGTCTCTTGCTTTTAA
>NW_026067990.1:1340721-1364873 GCF_014885135.2 Alexandromys fortis
TCATTGAATAAATGGGACCTCCTGAGACTGAGAAGCTTCTGTAAAGCAAAGGACACTGTTGCTAAGACAGAAAGGCAACCCACTGACTGGGAGAAGATCTTCACCAACCCCACAACTGACAAAGGTCTGATCTCCAAAATATATAAAGAACTCAAGAAACTAGACCGTAAAAGGCTAATCAACCCAATTATAAAATGGGGCACTGAGTTGAACAGAGATCTCATATGCTTTTGAAAAAAAAAAAAAAGACCAATCACTGTGTCTCATTTACTAAGACTCTTCTGAATGGTACAACATATTCTGACCGGTGATTTATCTCTCGTAACTCTTCCAAGATCATCCCTGACTACCAAACTGCATGCTTTCTTTCTCTCCCGCAAGAAACAAAAGCAAGGAGAAATCACAAGAAATATGCACACACACACACACACACAATAAAAACACAAAATTAAAAACCATATTTTACAAGGAAAACACTTGTGTCTTCGTGTTTTATTACTGTGAAGAGAAACCATGACCAAGGCAAATCATAAAAGGAAGCATTAAATTGTTGGCTTGTCTGCAGTTTCAGAGGTTATTTCATTATTATCATGGATAGGAGTATGGGGGCATGCATGGCACTGGAGCAGCAGATGAGAGAGCTACATCCTTGTACTCAGACACAGAGAAGGGGAGGTAGAGAGAGGAGAAACTCCAGCTTGGCAAGGGCTTTTGAAATGTCAAATTCCACTCTTATGGACAGTTGAGCTTGAACCTAACTATATTCTTAGCCCCTACTAAACTGTGTTCCTGTTTTTGGAAGGTCTTCTGCATGCTACCAGAGGAAAAGGGTTACCACCAATTAAGCTACAAAACCTGTGATCTACAATGGTAAACTGCTTGAATTGATATGATGGTGCAATAGTGACACAAATATTGTGGGAGTGAACCCTCTCTGATCGGAGGTAATGTTGACTTCATGAGATAGAACCTACACCTGGCACCTTTAGGCTACCAAGGACATAAACTTTAATAGTTAGGTTCAAGCTCAACTTCTTTGAGTTCAATCAGATATGTTAAGTGTTGCCTTTAGCATAAAGGTCCTTACTTATCATCACTTTGTGGAGAGAAAACAGTAGTCTTGGCAATAATCTAAGTTGTTGGGGCGGGGGTTCTATGAGTCCCCTTTACCCAATGACTCAATTAGGTGTAACCTATTCTTAGAACTGTGTTTATAAGTTGATAGCAAAAGATGTCTAGTTGTGGTATTATCTTCCCTGTTATTTGACGATTCCTTTTATATTTCTGTTATATATTTATATATTTTAGGAAGCTTTAACAATAGTAGATTTTCATATGACCCTTGGAATAGCCCCTAGTGTTAGTTGTTCTCTCCTGTATTCCCTGATTTATCCCCCTTTCTCTTTTTCCACATTTAATTCCTCTGCTCCAATCTCATCCCACCCATCTCTTTCTAACTATTCTTTTTCCCCTTTCTTGGACATACCACCCTCCACTGTCCCTTGCTATATAACTGACATCTGCAGCTAAATGAGTTTTAGCATTCCTATTGAAGGGTTAAAAACTAACATTCACTTATTAAAGAAAACAAGCAGTATATTTGTCTATTATATTGTTTGGGTTAACTCAATCAGGATGACTGCATCTAGCTCCATCCATTTACCTATGGACTTCATAATTTATTTTTATAACTGATTAATAATATTCCATTATATGAATGTAGCACATTTTCATTATATATTTATCTGTTGATGGGCATCTAGGTTGTTTCCAATTTCTATCTACTATTAGTATAGCAAAAATGAACTTGGGTGAACAAGTGTCTCCGAAGTTGGCTGTATAGACCTTTGTATGTCCAAGAGTGGTATAGCTAGATGTTGATAAAGATCTAGTCTCAGGTTCCTGGAGAACTGCCACACTGATTTCCATATTATCTGTGTAAGTTTGCACCCCACCAGCTATGAATAAGTGTCCGTATTACACCACAATCTCACCAGCATGTGATGCAATTTGTGTTTTATTATTCTTGGCCATTCTTATTTGTATAAGAAGAAATCTCAAAATAGCTTTGATTTCTATTTCCCTGAATAGGGAAGGATGTCAAAATTTTTTTAAAAATATTTCTCGGGCTGGAGAGATGGCTCAGTGGTTAAGAGCATTGCCCGCTCTTCCAAAAGTTCTGAGTTCAATTCCTGGCAACCACATGGTGGCTCAGAACCATCTGTTAAGAGGTCTGGTGCTCTCTTCTGGACTTCAGGCATACACACAGAAAGAATATTGTATACATAATAAATAAATATTAAAAAAGAAAATTTCTCTGTCATTTGTATTTTATCTTTTGATACCTCTCTGTTTAGTTCTGTATTCCATTTTTCATGGTTGTTTGCATGATATCCAATATTTTCAGTTCTTTCTATATTTGGGATATTAACCCTCTATTGTATATAGAATTTATAAAGATATTTTCTTATTCTGTAGCCTGCCCCTTTATCTGAATAAGGGTGCTTTTTGCCATACAGAAGTTTTTCCATTTCATGAGGTCCCATTTATTCATTCGTGATCTTTGTGCCTGTGCTATTGGTGTTCCGTTCAGAAAGTTCTTTCTTGTGTCAATGAGCTCAGGACTGTTATTTACTTTCTTTTTAGGAGAATCATTGCATTTGGCTTCATGTTGAAGTACTTGATCAATTTGGAGTTGAATTTTATTCAGGGTGATGAGTATGGGATCTATCTGCATTCTATTATATATAGCTATCCAGTTTGACCAGAACCTTTTGTTGAAGTTACTGTCATTTTTTCCTTTGTGTGTTGTCTCTGTCAAAAATCAGGTATCTATAGGTGTGTAATTTTATGTCTGGGTTCTCAAGTCTATTCTGTTTATCAGATTCTATTGATTCTATTGTCTGTTTCCATTGTTTGTATGCCAATGCCATAGAGATTTTATTACTGCAGTACAATTGAGATCAAGGATGGTGATTCAAGATTGTTTATGTATCCTGGTTTCTTTTTCTGTTTTCATATGAAGCTGACAATTTTCTTTTCAAGATCTGTGAATAATTTCCTTAGAATTTTGGCGAGGACTGCATTGAATCTGTAGATTTTTTTGGGGGGGGAGGGCACATATTTTCACTATATTAATTCTGTTAATTCATGAGCATAGTGTGCTACAATAAAAGCAGGAACATACAGTTATATCAAGGCTGTATGAAGTAACCCAGTAAGAGGAAAGGGGTCTCATAAATAGGCAAACTTAGCACTTCTACTGTTAAGAATTCCACAAGAATAATGTTACTCAGCCCCACCATAACATACTTGCAGGAGACCTAGCTCAGACCCTTACAAGTTCCCTAATTGCTGCAAGGCACCATGAATCTCCATTCATTGACTTTCGGGGTGGCTGTGTTCTCCTGGTTTCTCTGACCCCTCTTGTTTCCCCTGATCTTTCTCCTCCCCAGAACTCCAGAGCTCCATCTAATGGTTGACTGTGGGCTCTGTGTCTGCTCCCATAGGGTGCTGAATGAGGTATCTCTGATTTCTTTGTTGAGGATTGGGCTAGGTTTTGGGTCTAGAATACTCTGCAGGCAGGGAAAACTGTAGATGAAAGGTTTTGTGGCTGAGAGGGTGTCCTAATGCTCCCACATCTTTAAAGTTTTTGAAGAAGTTTTAAGGCTATCGTGAAAGGCACTGTTCGTCTTATTTATTTATTTCTTTCTTTCTTTTTTTTTTTTTTTTTCGAGACAGGGTTTCTATGTAGTTTTTGGTACCTGTCCTGGAACTAGCTCTTGTAGACCAGGCTGGCCTCGAACTCACAGAGATCCGCCTGTGAGTGCTGGGATTAAAGGCATGCGCCACCACCGCGTCTGATTTCTTTTTTAGTCTCCTTTTCATTTATATATAGGAAGGCTACTGGCCTTTATGTGTTAATTTTATATCCTGCTACTTTGCTGAAGGTGTTTTTCAGCTGTAAAAGCTTCCTGGTAGAGTTTTTGGGGGTATTATATCTAGGAAATCATATCATATGCAAATACAGAAATTTTGACTCCTTCCTTTCTGATTTGTGTCCCCCTGATCTCCTTTAGTTGCCTTGTTTCTCAAGCTAAGACTTCAAGTACTACGTTGAATAAGTATGGAGAAAATGAACCGCTTTGTATTTTTCCTGATTTTTGTAGAAATGCTTTGCTTTTTTACTGTTTAAGTTGATGTTAGCTTTGAGCTTACTGTAAATCACCTGTTTTTTTTTTTTTTTTTAATGTGGTATGCTCATTTTTTTCTTTACTCTCTAGGATATTGATCAAAAAGCCCTTTTCTGCATTTAATGAGGTGATCATGTGGTTTGGCTCTTTTAGACTGTTTGAATAGTTGATTATATTTCATCAGTTTACATATGTTGAACCATGCTTTCATACCTGGGATGAAAACTACTTGATCGCGGTGAATAATATTTTGTGGTGAATTTGGTTTACAATCATTTATTGAGAGTTTTTGCATCTATGTTCATAAGGGAAATTGGTCTGCATTTTTTTTTTTTACTTTTGGGGTTGTCACGTGGTTTAAGTGTCAGGATAATTGTAGCCTCATAAAATAATTAGAAAGTGTTCCTTCAGTTTTTATTTTGAATAATTTAAGAAGTAATATTGTTCTATGATTTTGTTAAAAATATTTTCTGTGACTTTGACCTGTATTTTATTTTGCTTCCTCTATTTTCATTTTTTTCCTAGATTCCATCTTTTAATAGTGTTCTAGATGTCCTGGATATTTTGTTCCTGGATTACTATGGGTTTATAATATTCTTTGAATGGAGTATTAATTGCTTCATTGTTTGAGCCACTATTTTCCAAGTATTGTGCACTATTGGTGGGGCTTACCTTCGAGGATTTTTTTTTTGCCTTTATAATTTTTTTTTTCATTTTCAGTATGATTTAAACTTGGTGATTCTATTTTTACTTCTAAGTCTTGAACTATTTTTAATATTTCATTCCAGTGTTTGTGTTTTCAAAGGTTTCATTCATGTATTTTTCGTATCTTCCTTAAGATTCATGAGCATACTTATAATAACTACTTTGCAATCATTGTTTGTACTTCAGCTATATTGCATCTCTCAGGGTCTTCTTTAGTAAAATTACTGGGTTCTGGTGGACACATATTGTCTTGTCTGTTAATATTTTTGCTTTTATGCAAGTGTCTAGGCATCTGGAATTAGGATGATGGAAGTTATTTTTGGTGTTTGTATCTGGTCTTGTCTTTATGAGTGTGTGTTGTGTTCTTTGGTTTCTGTTGATTTCTGATGTGGGAGTGATTTCTTACTAATAAAGAAACTGCCTAGGCCCATTTGATAGGCCAACCCTTAGGTAGGCGGAGAAAACAGAACAGGATGCTGGGAGAAAGAAGCTGAGTGAGGAGTCGCCATGGTTCTCCCATTCCAGACAGACGCAGGTTAAGATCCTCCCTGGTAAGCCACCTCATGGGCTACACAGAATATTAGAAATGGGTTAGAACAATATGTAAGAGCTAGCCAATAAGAGGCAGGAACTAATGGGTCAGGCAGTGTTTAAAAGAATACAGTTTCCGTGTAATTATTTTGGGTAAAGCTAGATGCGCGGGTGGCTGGGTGCCAGGAACGCAGCCCCGCTGCTCCTAATTCTACAGATTTCTCTAGAATTTAACAAAATGTGGTAGCTATGACTTTACTGGTACAAAATGGCTTTATCTATGAAATCTATTCTCAAGAGTTTCTTTTCTTAAGATTAAATGAGACAATTCTTTCTTTTTCTTTTCTTTTTTTGTTGGGGGGGAAGGCTTTATTTAGCTCATGCATCCCAATCACAGTCCATCATCAACAGAAGTTAGGGCAGGAACTCGAAGGCAGGAACTGAAGCAGAGACCTTGAAGAAATATTGTTTAATGACTTACTCTCAGTAGCTTGCTCAGCTTTCTTTATTTTTCCCCATTGTCTACTTTATTTATTTATTATTTATTATTTATTATTTATTTATTTTTTAATTGATCTTTATTGAGCTCTACATTTTACTCTGCTCCTTGCCTCTCCCATTCCCCTTTGAAGACATGTGCTCAACTATGTTCCGAGCAGCATTGTTTGTCATATCCAGAAACTGGAAACAACCTAAATGCCCCTTGACCAAAGAATGAATAAGGAAAATGTGGTACAATTACACAATGGAGTACTACAAAGCAGGAAAAAATAATGACATCTTGAAATTTGTAGGAAAATTGATGGAGCTAGAAAACATTATTTTGAGTGAACTAACCCAGACACAGAAAGACAATTATCACATGTACTCACTCATAGGTGGTTTTTAAACATAAAGCAAATGAAGCCAGCCTACAAACCACAATCTCAGAGAACTTAGACAACAATTAGGACACTAAGAGTGACTTACAAAGATCTATTCTACATGGGAAGTAGAAAAAGACAAAATCTCTTTCTTTTTCTTAGACTAATCAGCAGTCTTTAATTTGATGAAGATGACTAATTGATTTTTTTTTTTTTTTTGGATTTTCGAGACAGGGTTTCACCATAGCTTTTGGTTCCTGTCCTGGAACTAGCTCTTGTAGACCAGCCTGGCCTCGAACTCACAGAGATCCGCCTGTCTCTGCCTCCTGAGTGCTGGGATTAAAGGCGTGCGCCGCCACCACCCGGCTCTGGTTGATTATTTTTATGTATCATTTTATACAGAAGAAAAAACTTATTCAGTGTCTTATGAGAATTTTTGTTGGATAAAGGGTATCCTGTAGAATTTTTATATGAGAGCCATTGTGTTTATTTTTCAGACTGAGAAATCTTTAGTTTTTATTTTTTTAAATAAAAAATAACAAACTATTTTTTTCATTTTACATACCATTCCCAGTTCTCATTCATTCCCTTCCTACCACTCCATCCACCTCATCCCCCTCCCCAGTAACCTCCATCCACTCCTCAGAGCAGATAAGACAGTTTGCTTTGAGGAAGGTACAAGGCCCTTCCTACTATATCTAGGCTGAGCAAGCTATCCATCCAAAGAGAATGGGTTCCAAAATGCCATTATAAGCAGTAGGGGCAAATCCTGGTACCACTGCTAGTGGCCCTGTCGTCTGCACCAGCAATATCTGTTACCAAAATACAGAGGGTCTAGTTTGCACCTATTCTGGTTCCTTCCCTGTTGAGCTGGAGTTATTGAGCTCCCATTAGCTCAGGTAAACTGTTTCAGTGGGTGAACCCACCATGGTCTTGACCTCTTTGCTTATACTGTCACTCTCACCACTCTTCAATTGGACTTTGGAAGCTCAGTCCAGTGCTCCACTGTGGGTCTTTACATCTGTTTCCATCAGTTGCTGGATGAAGGTTCTATGTTAATATTTTAGATGTTCATCAATCTGACTATAGGGCAAAGCCTATTCTTGCAACCTCTCCTCTACTGGTTAGGGTCTTAGCTGGAGTCATTCTTGTGGATTCTTGGGAATTTCTCTAGGGAAAGATTGCTTGCTAGCCCCAGAATGGCTCTCTTAATCTCTTTCATTGCTCTCACCTTTGTCCTTCCTTCATCTAGACTATTCTCTTCCCTCAAGTTCTCCTCTCCCCTCCCTTTCTTCTATCTTTTTCTCCTTTCACCCACCCTTCTACCCACAGCCCCATGTTCCCAATTTTGTCAGGTAGTCTTGTCTATTTCCCCTTTCTAGGTGTTATCGATATGTGTTTTTCTTAGGGTCATGGACTATAGACTCATTTCCTTTGCTTTACAGCTATTCTCCACTTTTGAGTAATAACATACCCTGTTCATCTTTCTGGTTCTGGGTTACCTCATTCAGGATGTTTTTTTTTCTATCCATTTGCATGGAAATGTCAATATTTCATTATTTTTTAACTGCTGAGTAGTACTCCATTGTGTAAATAAACTACATTTTTTTATTCATTCTTCATTGAGGGGCATCTAGGTTGTTTCCAGGTTCTGGCTATTACAAATAATGCTGCTATGAACATAGTTGAATAAAAGTCCTTGTAGTATAATTGAGCATCCTTTGGGTATACAACCAAGAGCAGTATTGCTGGCCCCTGAGCTAGGTTGATTCCCAATTTTCTGAGAAACCTGTACAGATTTCCAAAGTGATTGTAGTTTACATCCTCATCAACAATGGAGGAGTGTTCCCCTTTCTCCACATCCTCTTCAGCATAAGCTATCATTGGTGTATTTTATCTTAGCCATTTCTGACTAGTGTAAGACAGTATCTCAGATTTGTTTTGATTTTCATTTCCCTGATGGTTAAGGATATTGAACATTTTCTTAATATTCAATGTCTCTGTGCCATTTGAAATTTGTCTGTTGAGAATTCTCTTTTTAGTTTGTACCCCATTATAAATTGGGTTACTTGGAATTTTGATATCTAATTTCTTGAGGTCTTTAATCCATTTGCACTTTACTTTTGTGCATGGCAATAGATATGGCTTTATTTCCCTTTCTCTACATGTTGATATCCAAGTGTTCCAGCACCATTAGTTGAAGATGCTTTTTTCTATTGTATAATTTTAAATTCTTTATCCAAAATCAGGTTTTCATAGGTGTGTGGATTAATATCTGGGTCTTCGATTCATTTCCATTTGTCAACCTGTTTGTTTTTATGTCAGTGCCAATCTGTTTCCATTACTATAGCTCTATAATGTCAGGGATGGTAGTGCCTCCATAAGTTCCTTTAATGTACAGGATTATTTTGGCTATTTTGTTTTTTTTTCCCATATGAAGTTTATTATTGCTCTTTCAAGGCCTGTAAATAATTGTGTTGTGATTTTGATGGTGATTTCATTGAATCTATAGATTGCTTTTGGGAGGATTGCCGTGTGTGTGTGTGTGTGTGTGTGTGTGTGTGTGTGTGTGTGCCTATCCTACCTATCCAAGATCATGGAAGATCTTTTCATTTTTTGGTATCTTCTTCAACTTCTTTCTTCAGTGACTTAAAGTTCTTGTAGAACAGGTATTTCACTTCTTTGGTTAGTGTTACCCCCAAACATTTTATATTATTTGTGGCTATTGTGAAGGGTGATGTTTCTCTGATTTCTTTCTCAGCTTCTTTATCATTTGTATACAGAAGGGCTACTGATTTTGAGTTGATCGTGTATCCTGTCACATTACTGAAGGTTTTTCTCAGTTGCAGGAGTTCTCTAATGGAGTTTTGGGGCTCAATTATATATACTTTCATATCATAAGCAAAGAGTCAAAGTCTAACTTCTTTACTTCCAATTTTAAACCCCTTGATACCCTTTTTTTTTTTTTGATAGCCAGAACTACAAAACCTATGTTGCATAGATATGGGAGAAGTGACAGTTTTGTCTTGTTCCTGATTTTAGTGAAATCATTTTGTGTTTCTCTCCATTTATTTTGATGTTGACTGTTGGCTTGCTGTATATTGCTTTTATTATGTTTAGATAGGTTCCTTATATCCATGATCTCCTCAAGACCTTTACAAAGAAGGGAAGTTGGATTTTCTAGAATGACTTTTCAGCATCTACCAATATGATCAATGGTATTTTCTTTCAGTTTATTTATATGGTGGATTACATTGATAATGTTTTTGTGTGTTGAACCATCCCTTCATCTCTGGGATGAAGTGGAATTGATCATAGTGAATGATACTTTCATGTGTTCTTGGATTTGGTTTGTCAGTATTTTATTGAGTAATTTTGCATCCTCATTCATGAGTGAGATTGGTATATAATTCTTTTCCTTGTTTGAGTCTTTTAATGGTTTTAGTATCAGGAAAACTGTAACCTCATAAATATAGTTAGGCAATGTTTCTTCTGAGGACTATAGGTATTAGCTCTTCTTAGAAGTGCTGGTAGAATTCTGCACTTAAACCATCTGGCCCTGGGCTTTTTTTTTGGTTGGGAAGGTTTTGATGACAGCTTCTATTTCCTTGAAGGTTATAACTCTTTTTAAATTGTCCACCTAGTCTTGGTTTAGTTTTTTTATGTGATATCTATCCAGAAAACTGCCCATTTTTAAAATTTGTTTTCAATTTTGTGGAGTACAGATTTTTGTAGTATGACCTAAGTATTCTCTGGATTTCTTCAGTGTTTGTTGTTATGTTCCCCTATTCATTTCTGATTTTGTTAATTTGGAAGTTCTCTCTCTGCCTTCTAATTATTTTGAATAAGGGTTTGTCTGTATTGTTGATTTTCTCAAAGAAATAGCTTTGTGTTTCACTGATTCTTTGTATTATTTACTTTATTTCTGTTTTTATTGATTTTAGTCCTCAATTTGATTATTTCTGGTCATACAGTATTCCTGGGTATGTGGAGGCAGCTGCTTGTTTACATTTTAAGCAAACACTTATAGACAATATTTGGAAACATGGGTGTAGTTTTTTCCATATTATTTCCTGCTGATTGTTGGTCATAGTAATTTTTGGGGGTGTTCATGGTGACCTTCAGGAGGTTTTGTTCTGTCAAACCACACCAGTCTGGAAGCAATCCACATGTTGTCATCCTTTGTGGAAAGAAAAGAAGACTCTTTTCCAAAGCAACATATCCTTAGACCATTATAATATATACTGGTTTAGCTTAGCAGCCCATACAATGAAATGTCTCTGTACTTAGCTCTTGCACAGTCAAAAAATTTAAAGAAAACACAATAATATACATAACCCAGACTCTCTGTGTATATTCCATCTTTACATGGTTTATTTATTTTTATTCTGTCTTTTCAAAGACTTTAGCTTTTTTTAACCATTTACTTCTTTTTATAACTCTCTATACTACTTTTCTTCTCTCTCCCAAGCCTATGTACATTTTTTTTAAACACACTGTGTCTCATTTAGAGGTCTTTTCCATCTGGATTGGTTTTTATTGGATATCTGTAATTATTTTCTGTCTTAAAAAGCTTTTAAAATGGTAAGCAGCTTGATTGTAGGTGCTCTGGATGCTGGTTCCACCTCTCTCCAGTTTTACAATGGTGGAGGTGCCATAACTGCCAGCTGGGGCCACCAAGTGGGAGCCACACTCAACACTTTAACTCTGAGAATGAATGTGCAGCACATAAACCCTTTTTATTTGAGTAATAGCTAAATATTCCCTGCAGCACACTGTGCAGCCTGGATATATCTCTATGCACAGCAGCAGGAATCCACTATGCTCTCCTGCTTGTGCATGCCTAGTAAACCTGCTCCCACTGCCTGCCCAGGTGAAAGGCACTGAGTTGGTCTCAGCTACTTTTCTCCTGACCCAGAGTGGGAACACAAACACCTGGGCCCACACATTCCACTCAAATGCTCCATAGCTGGAGCTTGAGCTGGCAGCATGACCCATGAAGCTGCCTTTTTAAAAAGGCACAGCTTCTTTTCTGCTACCAGTGAATCACGAAAACCTCCCTTAAGGGAGCTGCAGCATACAGCCAGGAAAAAAAAATGAGGCTAAATTTTGTTTCTCTGTGTCTAGAGTTCCTTTTCAAGCTTTATTAAGTTTTACGTGGATTTAGTTCATCATGTTGGCCTGACAAATAAAGTGGGAGATGATAGCTGCTCGTTGGTTCCTGGCTGCTTCTTTTTGGTCTAGAGATTTCAGGTATGCTGTTAAGTTACAATTCTGAGATTTCTCCATTTCTTTATGTAGGCACTTAGGGCTATGAACTTTCCTCTTAGTACTGCTTTCATTGAATTCCATAGGGTTGGGTATGATGTAGCTTCATTTTTGTTGACTTTGAGGAAATCTTTAATTTTTTTTTATTTCTTCCTCAATCCAGGAGTGGTTTAATTGAGCACTGTTCAATTTCCATGAGATTGGAGGATTTCTGCAATTAGTGTTATTGTTAAATTCTACCTTTAGACCATGATGACCCTATAAAATACAGTGGATTATTCCATTTTTTTAATCTGTTGAGGTTTGCTATGTTGCCAAGTATGTTGTCAGTTTTAGAGAATGTTCAATGAGGTGCTGAGAATAAGGTATATTCTTTTGTATTTGGGTGAAATGTTTATACATGTCTGGTAAGTCAATTTGAGTCATGGCATCTCTTAGTTCTCATTTCTCTGTTACATTTCTGTCTGGTTGACTGGTCCATTGGTGAGAGCAGGTTGTTGAAGGCTCTTATTATTAATGTATGGGGTTTGATGTGCAATTTTAGCTTTAGTAATGCTTCTTTTACATATGTGGGTGCTCATGTATTTCATGCATAGATGTTTAGGATTGAGACTTCATCTTGATGGATTATTCCTATTATGAGTATAAAGTGTTATTCTCCATCTCTTCTGATTTTAGTTTGAAGTTTATTTTGTTAGATATTGGGATATCTGCACCTGCTCTTTTCTTAGGTCCATTTGATTGAATTTTTTTCCCCAACCCTTTATTCTGTGGTAATGTCTGTTGAGGTGTGTTTCTTGTATACAGCAGAAGGACGTATCCTGCTTTTGTATCAATTCTCTAAGCCTGTGTTTTTTATAGGTGAAATGAGTCCATTGATATTAAGAAATATTAACGATCAGTGATTGTTAATTCCTGTTATTTTTATTGGTAATGTTTGTGTTATTTCTTTCTTTGTGGTTTGCTGGTGGGAAGTTATCTGTTGCCTGTGTTTTTGTGGGTGCAGTTAGCTTCCTTGGGTTGAATTTATCCTTCTAGTATTTTATGTAGGGCTGGATTTGTGGATAGGTATTGTTTAAATCTAGTTTTGCCATGGAATATCTTGTTTTCTCCATGGATGGTAATTAAAAGTTTTGCTGGGTATAGCACTCTGGGCTTGCATTCATGGTCTCTAAGTGTCTGAAGCACATCTGTCCAGGACTTTCTGGCTTTCATTGAGACATGGGGTGTAATTCTGATAGGTCTGCTTTTATATGTTACTTGACATTTTTCCTTGGTTATGTAAGTTTCTTATACCTTCATAGGGCTATTCTTCTGTAGGTTGGGAAAGTTGTCTTCTATAATTTTGTTGGATATATTTTCTGTACCTTTGAGCTTGAGTTCTTCTATCCCTATTATGCTTAGGTTTGGTCTTTTCGTGGTGTCCCAGATTTCTTGAATGATTTGTGTTAAGAATTTGTTGGATTTAGTGGTTTCTTTGACCAATGAATCTATTTCCTGTATAGATCTTTAACCCCTGAAGTTCTCTCTTCCATCTCATATTCTGTTGGTTATGCTTGCCTCTGTAGTTCCTGTTCATATTACCCTCAGATTGTGTTTTATTTACTGCTTCTATTTCAGTCTTCAAGTCTTAAATTGTTTGAACTGTTTGCTTTACCTGCTTGTTTATTCTTGGGTTTCTTTGAGAGATTTCTTCCAATTTTTGTTTTTCTTTTCCTCCATTTCCTTAAGTGAATTTTTATTTCCTCCTTAAATGTCTCCATCATCCTCACAAAATTATGATTATAATCATTTTTCTTCTGCTTCTTTTGTGTTAGGATGATCAAGTCTTACTATTGTAAGACTACTGGCTTCTGGTATTGACCATATTGCTTTTTAGGTTGATGAATGAATTCTTGCATTGATGCCTATCCATCTCTTTCTCCAATTGTTGCCAGCAGTGTCTTTGCCTTTTGGTCCAACCCTTGCAGTGGCTATCTGTATCTTTGGAAACTGTTCTTGGTCGGATTTGTACTGTTGCTGTCTGTGTCTCAGAGAACCACTGAGGTCTTTCTTGCTCTGCTCTCTTGACCCACTCTCTTGGTCTGCTCTCTTGGCCCACTCTGTCCAGTCACAGCCTTCAAAGTTCCTGACTTGGTTCTCTCTATGAAGTTCAATCCTGTGCTTCAGGGTTCCTCTTTTGGTCCTCTCTGTGTAGATTCATCTTGTATTTCAGAGTTCCTCTGAGGCTGAGGGTAGGAAAGGGGGATAGGTGGAGTGGAACTTGTAGCTTGCAAGGTCCTATGGATGTGCTGGGTGTGTTGGAGCAGCCTACATGCAGGAATTTGCCTGCTCACTGACTAGAGAAGCTGAGGCAGATGAGGGAAGGGCACAGGATTTTGCCCTGGTATGAAAAACCTAGAGAGTAGAGTGTTCTGCAAGGTGGGTGGTCACTCACCTCTTGGTATTCTGTGTATTTGCAGCCTGTGTTTCAGAGTTTCTCTGAGGTTGTTGGGGGGCATAGGAGTGTTTGGAGCAGAGTGTCACATGTAGTTTACAGGGTCAGTTAGATGGAATGAAGTTGTTGGAACAGCCTTCCTGTAGGAAGCTTGTCTACTGGCTCCACGTTTTAAAAATGATGGCTTTTTTTCTGCCGCTATCGCTGAAACAGGAAATCTCTCTATGACACATCCTAGCAAACAGCAAAAAGCTGTGTTAAACTCTCTCCCCCTTTTTTAAAGCCCTCTCAGGTTTTTAAGTAGATTTAGTCCATCACACTGGGCACCACTCTGTAGTGATATGAGCGGCGGGCTGCATTTCCGGCTCCTGGCTAGCTTAACCTGAAATAATTACATGGAAACTGCATTCTTTTAAACACTGCCTGGACCATTAGCTCTATCCTATTATTGGCTAACTCTCTCATCTTGATTAAGCCATTTCTAATAATCTGTGTACCACAATGAAGTGGTGGCTTACTGGGAAGATTCTAACCCCCATCTGTCTTGGGTAGGAGAAGCATGGCCATCTGTCTCACTGCCTTCTTCCTCCCAACATTCTGTTCTATCTTCCCTGCCTACCAATGTTCTGACCTATCAGGCCAAGCAGTTTTCTTTATTAATTAACCAATGAAAGCAACAGATAGATAGAAGACCCACCTACATCACTGGCTGGCTAGAGAAGTTGAGGTAGATGGGGGAGGGACCTAGGATTTTGCCTTGGCCTGGAGGGCCTAGAGAGTGGGTTTCTGCTGGGTAGGTAATCACTCACCTCATGGTCCTCTCTGTTTAGTCACAGTCTGTGTTTCAGAGGTCCTCTGAGATTTTTTATTGTGGTGTATAGGACGTTTTGGGGGTAGAGTGGGACTTGTAACTTACAGGGTCTGATAGATGGGATGAGGTGTTGTACGAGTCATCTTTTTAATGAGCCTCAAGCAAATCAATGCTGATGAAATTTTGCTGTCTTTCTGTTTTAAAGTTGTTTTTCTTTTTCGTGAGTTTTATACGGCCCAGAGTAACCTGTCCAGAAAACCAAGTAAAATGGTAAATGACCACAAAGTATATGTTTTCAGATAAACTGGAAGTGACATCATAAGATATATCAGAATAGTAAACTCTCTTCCACACCTGATTTCCTCAAAGTGAAACTAATGAGCTGGCAAAATTTCAACTGTCATAACTAATCATTACTGATTTCTGGAGTCCTGATGAAAATTACAAGCAGGATAAAGCTTGGTGATGACAGAAGTTGCTACATTTTACTGAGAAAGGGCTGGATGTGGTATTTTAAAATGCAAGCTTCCTATCACCCACATTTCATATCTTCATAGCCGCCTATACTTCAGTCATTTTACACATTTTAAGTGCCTGGGAGAGCAAGTAAATCTTTATTCTTAAAACATTTAGTTGTGAGGATGTGTTCTGTACATCAGACTCCAGAAAGCCTTCCAGAAGGCTTTCTTTAGTTTTGCTCAAGTTAGAACATGAAAAAAAATTTTTGCTAGGTGGCTTTTCCTGAAAGCATTTAAAGAAAAAAAAAATATTGAGAGTTGTCACATCCAAACAAAGGTCCATATTTGAGGAAAATAGAGATAAAATATCTGTGAAGGAAGGCATTGGAAAAGAGGTACAAGGAAATTTTAGAATTAAGAAAAAGCTATGTGTGTTCTCTGCTTGAAATGTAGGATTAGAAAAGATCTTAGAAGACTCCAATCTGCCTCAACTTAATCTCTGGATGAGTAGTAGTGAAAGGGAAAATTGTAAACACCTTGTCTGAGTTGTGAGTTAGTGTCACAGTTCAAAGATCTACCTGAAGATCAGAGAGTTAAACAGCCCCACTGATCAGAATTACAGACCAGGCAGTGATAACAAACAACTTTTTTCTCAGTAGCCACACTAGTTGCCATAGACATGGCTTTAATCCCAGTGGTGCAAAGCTAGTTTAATCCCAGAACTAGAGAAGATAATCAAATGGGAAGAGACATCTGTCATGTTCAGTCTCATTCTGAGATTCCTGGAGTCAGGTTTACCATTTTAGACTGAGGTAGAGGTAAGAGCCAATGTCTGGCTGCTTTGTTTTTCTGGCCTTTAGGTTTAACCTGATTTCTGTCTCTGAGGTTTTAATTAATCTGCTGATATTAGCTGCACATTTTTTTTCCATTTTCTCATCATTTTTGACTCTAGGCACTTAAGATCAAGCCACTAAAAAACAGAAAATAGGTTCAGTGGCCACACATTAAGGATATATACTTTCTAAAAAGACTTTAAATAGCAAATAAATACCTTAAATAATAATATATTAAGGACAAGGACATAAAATGCATAGAAAGAGGAAATTTGATTTCTGCAATTACAGATAATTCAAAATATCCATCATTAAAGATATGACATATGAAGAGGAAAAATAAATCTATTTACTGGGAAATGTAAAATGATAGAAACTTCCACTGAGGTGTTATATTTCCAAACAATGAGTTTAAATTGACTATCTTAAATATCCCGAAGTTGTTTCAAATAAAACATGCAGAAGGATGTATAAGCTATGCCTGACACTGAAATTTCCATTTAATGGCCCATGTCTTCTAGGAGCAGCATTGTTCTCTAATATGGGGTATTTGTATTCAAACTCCTAAAAATTAAATTAGCTTACAGACTAGTGTGTTTTCATAAAATTTCTTCATGCATCCATAGATTTGTTTAATTCACCTCCATTTTTTTTTTGTTTCTTGTTCCCAACATCCCTGCTTAAAGCTTTAGTTTCCAGTATTCTCCATCTCTCTGTTTTTCTCATCTCACAAATGTTCCCTCTTACATTTTATTATATGGACTGTAAAACCATAGGTTCACAAGTATCTTTTTCATATATATTTTAATTTGTTTAAGCCTTTAGCTCATTTCACCAACACCATCATCCTGTTGCATGCATGAATCTCTCTGCCTCCCCATTAAGCCACCTCTCTATTTTGATTTTATCCGTATTGTACTATTCCTCCTGCCTCAATATATAATTTTCTACTAGTACTCTTATTTATAGTTCTTTAGCTTCCACATGCACTCTATAATAAGCAAAAAGACTTGAATCTAGGAATCTCATATTAGTGAGAATATGTGACAAAAGATCTCTGCAAGATCAATCCAGTTAAAAATCCCAGATTAAAATGTAGGGCAAAGATCCTGAGCCCTACCTCTAGCTGTCAATGGCTGTTGGGAAAAGAAAGTCACTTTTCTCTAGAAATTTGGCCACTGGTGGGTTATCTGTGTCACAGTGGATGACTTAATAACCATTTGAATATAAGCAAAACTATTTGAAAGCATTGGCTCAATAAATAAAGAAGTAAATATGAGAAAAGTTTGTGAAGCTGGCAAGAAGATGGGGCTCCTGTTGGAAGTGGATGTGGGAGTGAGGGATGTATGTGATCATGATATACTGTGTACATGCACATATTTTCAATAAACAAATTAAAATTAAGATTAAAAAATAAATAAAAAGCAACAGTCAGGCATGGTGGTATATGTCCTTTATCCCAGAACTTCTGGGAGACAGAAGTGGGTAGTTCCCTGTGAATTTGAAGCTTGCTTAATCTTATAATGAGTTCCATGCTAGCCAGGGCTACACAATGAGATCTTGTCTTCAAAACGCCAAAAACAGGTATTCATGATACAGCTATAGCATTGTATTGGTTACATTTATGTAATATGCATTCCATAGCATAGAAATGAAATTGATAGACAGACTGTATATGTACATATTTACATGTGTCTAAATATATACGTGTACTATATTAAAATTATGATAGCATAATAATAATAATTATTTATTATAGTATAGCAATATAACTATTTATTAGAATGATATTTAGGCTGTGATCCAGATAGTCCAACAATGGCTTTCTCCAGTTTGAAAGGCCAAGAATCTGGTAGCTGCTCAGTTCATGAAACTTTATGTCTCAGCTGCTCTTTAGTCTATGCGAGACCCAGAAAAGTATGTTCTAATGCCAGGGGATGTACCTCAGCAGCAGAATAGGTGATCTTGCAAGTTAGAATGAGGATGAACAAACAAAAAGCAGAAACCTCTTTCTTTGATGTCCTTTTAGCTAAATTGGTTCAGATTTAAAATGGGTCCTCTGACCTAAATAATATAGAGTTAGGGTGTGTCTTCTCACCTCTAATGACCAGGTGAAGAAAAATTCTTCACAGTTACACTAATATGCTTGAATTTTATTTGATTACAGTAAGTTAAGTTGGCAATCAAGATTAACCATCTTAACTACCCTTGGGCATACATTCAAAGTACGGAGACAGTGGGGCTGATCTATTGGGAGCTCACCAAGGCCAGCTGGACTGGGACTGAAAAAGCATGGGATAAAACCGGACTCTCTGAATATGGTGGATAATGAGGGCTGCTGAGAAGCCAAGGACAATGGCACTGGGTTTTGATCCTACTTCATGTTCTGGCTTTGTGGGAGCCTAGCCAGTTTGGATGTCCACCTTCCTAGACCAAGATGGAGCAGGGAGGACTTTGGACTTTCCACAGGGCAGGGAACCCTGACTGCCCCTCAGACTGGAGAGGGAGGGGGAGAGGAGTGGGGGGGAGGGGGAGAGGAGAGGGAGGAGGGGGGAAAAGGGAGACGGGGAGGGAAATGGGAGGTGGAAAGGAGGCGGAAATTTTTTTTCAATAAAAAATTATATTACAAAAAAAGTACTATGTCCCAGTATAGATATACTTGCTTATTTTTGTTCACCAGTGTTCTACTCCCCATAGCCAGAAAAGGGAAAAGGCTTGGATAGTCTTAAACTGATGGGTGGATAATGAAAGTGTAGTGTATTTATACAATGAGATATTATTCAGCTATAAAGAAAATATTGAAACCACGAAATTTACATATAAATGGAGTTTGAAAAATACCATTTTGAATTAGTTAACTTAGACCCAGAAGGACAAAAGACAAGCAATACATATATTAGAGTTACTCAATAGTAGAGCAAAATTGCAATTACTAGACACCAGATGCTGATGACAAAAAATTCCAATTATAGGAATGGTTTAATTCTCTAGGGGTTAGACAATGATGTCTCATAGACTCCTAAAAATAACAGGTAAATGTCATTGTTCTTGGTGGTCCTCCTAAAATGACAGTGAGATGTTATTTCCAAACACATCACATACTTGATTCATAGGGTATGAAGAAATAAAGCTGGTACTGATTTGGAAGCTTCATCCCTGGCTAATTTTCATAGTAGTGTGTACACTACTAGAGGAGAAAAGGATTCATCAGTTTTATTTATCCACTTGTAAACTCTCAAGTCACTATATATTCTGACTGGGAAAGACAAGTCCACTGGGACAATAGTGAAAAGAACATCATGCCAAACTACTTTCTGACTGTATTTAAATCCCAATCTAAAAGATGAAACCCATGCCTGTTGCCAGTATTAAACCAAGATCCTACAGTTGGACAGGTCATAGGCCCTAAAGGGAAGCCCATTACTATTCTGTTGAGAAGATAATCTTTTAAGCAAAGGGAAAATGTGGAAGTCAGACTATAATAGCTAATAATGATAGGACTATCACAAAATCTGTGTCATGTGGAAAATTAAAATAAAGAAAAATAGAAAAGAAATTTCAAGCAACATGGAATGATATATTCTACCAAATTATAGATTTAGAAAACTCACAAAACACTAGGATAAATGCCAAGAAAATATATACCCATTAATTTCATATTACAAGAATATAATATTAATAAAATAGAATAAAATATGAAAGGAGCCCAAGTAGAATGAAAGAACTGGCTAACAAAAGAGTAAATGAAATGATATAATAGACTTCTCAGAAATCAGCAAAAAAGGAATTTTGTTTTTTGACAGTTTTAATTTTCCTTCACTTCTAAGGATAATTCAGCAAGATTATATTTGTAAAATATATAAGATTAAGATTATATGCAAAATCCAAAGAAGATGAGACCATAGAAGTAGCAAATACAAATAGTGTCTGCAGTAGCTCAGGAGGCATCGTACAGAGAGGAAATAGGAAGAGTCTAAAAAACCTGTATAAAAAGCTCAAATGACAAGAACATTTGAGAATTAAATTCTGGTATTCTGAGTATACTGAGTTGACCAATATACAGAATATAAATGACTAGAATGTTATACTTCACATCATTAAGTTGTATAACAGCTATCTGTTGATTAAAACATGAAATTAAAAACAATGCATATGAAGTGAAAATGTATATTATGTGGTAGATTAATATGTAGCAATAATAACAATTTAAATTTTAATATTCTAAATTTCTAAAAATTTAGTATGTGATAGATGTATTCAGATTAGAATGAAAAGCAAGACCAAAGTATCTGTTGTCTGCCAGAAAAGCATGTTAGTAAAATCATGTCCAGGTTAAAAACAAAAGTCTCAAGAAAAATATGACATGGTAATACTAAGTAGAGCTAGAATAATTATATTAATTTCAGGTGCAAGATGCATTAGAGTAAGAGAAACTTGGAGATAAAAGAGGTCATTTATAATGATAATGGGGTTAAATTTAAGAATACATGCAATCAAAGATAGGCAAATCCATTAAAACTAAAAGCAAATTAATAGTTGCCAGGAATTGGTAGAAATAGAATGGACATTGACTTCTTAATGGCTTAACGGTTTATTTTGGGCTGAAAAATGTCATGACCCTGAAAACAAGTAAGGGGTGAACTTAGAGAATGCATTTAATTCTAATGAAAATTAGCTTTTAAAAGGTTAGTAGTTCATTTTACGTTATATGCATTTTATTCAACACAAACATATATGAAAAGACATCAAAATTATGCATTTTCAAAACATTGTGTACTGAATAATTACTACTAAGTTGGTGACTGCTTGATACGTGCTGCCTCACTCCATCTCATATCCAAGGGAGGCATTACTTGGTAGACTGTAAAATTTTCCTCATTCAAATACTGTTTCATCTCAGAATTCTCAATACAATACTCCGTTTATTCTCTGCCAACCAAGAAAACAAACAAGACAGTCTAACTCTGTACTAGGGTGGCCTTTCAAAACAATCACCATAAACCATACTTCCTTTGCTATTGGATACTTGAAATTGTACAAAGTTCCACATTTTCCACTTTAAATTTTGCTAGTTATTCCATTAAGAAATCCAATCCTAATGAAAATATTTATGTGATGGGGATATATTGAAGGATAACTTTTGTATGTGTGCTAGAGAAGTTAGATTCAGTAGAGAGAAAAATTCCAATATATACAGTTCTAATGGAAACTTCAATTGAGCCTATGTGGTGCTATGGAGGAACCACAAGGATGATTCAGGGATGTTCTTAAAAAAGACAGTGATACTATATCCCAATATAAATCAGTCACTTTATTTGGGATTTGCTAAGGAAAGAGTTATGATTTTGGACATCAAAGAGGAATTTACTGTTGAATTACGAGCGGCAGGGCTGTGTCCCTGGCACCCGGCCGCCCGCATGCTTATGCCCGAAATAACAACACACAAACTGTATTCATTTAAACGCTGACTGGCCTGGCTAGTTCCAGCCTCTTATTGGCTAGCTCTTACATATTAATCTAACCCATTTCTAATATTCTGTGTAGCACCACGAGCTGGCTTACCAGGGAGGATCTTAACCTGTGTCTGTCTGGAGTGGGAGAACCATGGCGACTCCCGACTAAGCTTCTTTCTCCCAGCATTCTCTTCTGTTTAGTCCACCCACCTATGGGTTGGCCTATCAAGGGGCCTAGGCAGTTTCTTTATTAATAAGAAATCACTCCCACATCATTTCCCCTTTTTCTGTTTAAACAAAAAAGAAAGGCTATCATTTTAATATAGTAAAATTACATATAGCAAAACAGTTATCAAGCAAGAATTACAGTTACAATATATCTATTTTATCTTTTATCATAACTAAGGAAAACTATAACTATCCATTCATTCTTCAACTCCATCAAAGACTCCAGAAGGATATAATATTACCTAAGCAAATAAGAAATAAATGACAGAGACATCTCGCTGCCTGGACAGTCACCCAAAGTTCTTTTGTACCGTTGGGGCATCCATCTTCAGCCTTCAGGCCCATAGTATCCAGCAGACATCTCCACAAAGCAAAAAATTTCAAAGACAGTTTAGTCACTTTCTGCTGTATCCTGCAGAATGTCTCGCAGACTCTTTCATGAAGCAGGAACCCCGAAAGATCATCTCACCTTTAGGCAAGTTCAGCAGTCCTCTCTCTGAGGGTTCTCTGTGTTCAGTTCATGCAACAGTCCAGGCAAGAGCAGTTTCTTGCCCAAATGACTATCAAACTCCATAAGGAGCCTCTTTGATGCCCATATTCCTCTCGAAGTAGCTGGTGCTGCCAGGAGCAGACATGTCTCATTGTCATGAAAAGCCCTAAGTTATTAAAACATTTAAAATGCCATATTCTGCAGTCTTTGAAAGATATGAAGAATGCCTATCTAATTGAAATATATCTCTATATATCTAGAAAATCTAATTAACATGACTACAAGCTTAACTATTATCAATGATTATCCATTAACAACCCATATACATTACATTTTTAAGTTAACTACACAATCACAATACCTTAATCAGGATCAGAAATACATATAACAAAATTGACCTTAAAATCCATACCAATGCTAATTATTTATATCTATATCATATCCCCCTTTAAATGTAAAAGAACATTTCTAAACAATATTTGGGAACATGGGCGCAGTTTTTTCTCTCCAAACTGCTTCCTGCTGAATGGGGGCGTTGTTAATTAGGTCGTTTATGGTATAACCTGTGTGCCAGGGTCATCTCAGTTGGCAGTTGAGTGAAGTAATTTTTTGAGGGTTTTCACAGCAACCTTTCAGGAGGGCGTGGTCTATCATACCAAACCGGAATAGATGCAATCCACAGGGTCACATCCTCTGTGAAAACAAAAGAAGACCCTTTCCAAAGCATCATGTCCTTAGACCCAAATTCTGAAGTCATAATACCCTCATGAAAACCATTTTGGTTTAGCTTGGCAGCCCATGTAATGAAATGTCTCTCTGTACTTAGCTCCTTCACAGTCAAAAATTTTAAAGAAAACACAATGTACATAATCCAGACTCTCTGTGAATTTTCCATTTTTACTTGGCTTATTTTTCTTTATTTCTTTTAATCTCTTAACTATCTGTACTCTGTTTCTTTAAAGACTTTACCTTTTTCTTAAAGACATTAACTTTATTATTTATATTCTTTTTCTTCTCTCTCCCAAGCCTATGTACATTTATCCAACAGTGTCTGAATCTGTTTTATTATGAATCTGTAATTTTTTTTACTATCCAGGAGCATTTTTTAAAATGTTAAGCAGTTCTTAAAAACTTAAGTTGCACCATGTACAGGTAATAGGGTACTGCCTGTGTCCTGCCCAGTCTAAACCTTAACTGCGCTGTTATTATGATAATTACGGTAGTTCCTGCCTGAGGTCAGCACAGTTCAGCATGGAGCAGCTGCTCCTGCCTCAGAGCCATTTGGTGCCCCTGAGCTGTGCACAGTTCCTGGCACACAGCAGTCCACATTGCCATCAAGCAAGCCGTAGCACTTTACTCCAAATGCTCCATTCATAAGCTCTGTCTCCCACAGGAGCCAGACAGAGATCGCAATGGTGGCACAGCCCAAAAAGCCGGCATTTTAAAACAGCCAGTTTTTTCCTGCTGCTGAGCCAGGACAATTTCAAAATGGAGGACGTACCATTTTGTGCTAGCTTTGGGGCCGCCAGATAGGAGCAGCACTCAGCACTTTAATTCTGAGACTGAGCGTGCAGCACAGAAATTCTTTTCATCCAAGTTACATCCAAATCAGACAGGCAGAGCACTGCACAGTTCTAATCCGCCATGCTCTTCCGCCTGCCTAAGCCTGATTCGGCCTTCTGCCCAGGTGCAGGCGGGAGCACTGAGCCATCAGCACAGTCTCAGAGCACTCTCCTCTGATCCCAAGCAGGAACACAAACATCCAGTCCCATAAAAGCCTTGAAATGCTTTAAAGCCAGAGTCACGCTGGCAGCACAGCCCCAGGAAGCCGCGCTTTAAAATGACACAGTTTTTTTTTTTTTTTTTTTTTTTTTTTTTTTTT
>NW_026067990.1:1375187-1379638 GCF_014885135.2 Alexandromys fortis
TTTTTTTTTTTTTTTTTTTTTTTTTTTTTTATGCTGCTGTTGCTGAATCAGGAAATTTCTCTCACAGGACGCCACTCTGAAATCACTCCCACATCAATTTACATGGAGTGACTCAGGTCTGAATTATCATCAGGCTACCACTACAGTCGATGAAATAAATACATTGTTCTGAAGGAAAAATCCAAGTGACATTCACAGCACAAAAGTACCAATTTTAGTTAGCAGCTGAAAATATATATCACTATAAGTGTGTTTAATCTCATTGTGGAGGCAAGGGAAAAAATAAGCACATCTGATATGTAGGAATTGAACAAGATCCTTCAGAGACAAATTAAGTGCCATGAAAAATGTAATGGGGAATCACAAGACACAATAATTCCTAAATTTTTTGAACTAGTTTTCCCCTAATAATAATTTAAAACTCAACAGTATTGCTTTCAAAATCAACATAATCATAGAACAAATAAATGATAATTGTCTGCAGACCAATTTGAATATAATTTTACATTTATCACCCTGATAGTTTCACAGATTTGTAGCACTGCAAAACTGTGTTCTAAAGAGCCACAAGGACCAAACATCAGTTTCTCAGTCAATCTTCAGTCAACTTGTGTGTTGTTTGTTGAAAACAATTCCAAGAAGAGTTTTTTTGAATTATCAAATATTTAGAAAGTTCATTAGTGCCACCTACTTTACGTTCTTTAAGTTCCTTTATCTATATCCCCATTTATATCAATACTGAATCTGAGAAAGAAATAATTTATATATGTAAGGTGTAGGTGTTTGTATAGGGAACAGCCAAAATGTTTTTGCTATAAAACTTCTGTGCAATGAGATCAAATAACTTGAGTAAAGGATGATCTCAGAACTGGCTCACTCATGTGTCTCGAAACTCATGCTGCATATAATTGTCTACCTTAATATGAATTGTGCCATAGCACTTATATTGGTTGGAGTAATACTAAGTAGTCACTCAAATGCAAGAAAAAGGAGTCTAATTAACATTGTAATCATTGTGTATAAGAGAGAAAATAAATTGTCATGATAATCTCTGGAAAATTTTATCACTTCTCTTTTCTGTATACATTTATTTTTTTCAATGTACAAGACAATAAGATATAAAAGGCAAAGATATTTGATTAAACATTCACTCTTCACATACGTAACTCTAGATCAGAACTTATAGAATGGTCTGGATACTACACACTTATACTTTTATATTTCTTCTAGAGGCTGTTTAATATTGAATTCATTTTTTAAAACAACTTATCTAAAGTGACTATTTTCTGCTAGGAAATAATGAAAATTAATGACTTTCAAAATCAGTAATCTTGATAGCCCTATTAATCTGCATTCATAGTTGGGAAATTGATCACTAGAAATGTTTGTGCCTAAAATGCTTTCATGTGTTACAGCTTATGAACTTTAGGAGTAATAGGAAAGAAACTGGTCAATTTGGACAGGAAACATATATTTTGGAGGTGCCATATTGATGGCAGTCATCAAGTATTAGTTGTAATAATATAGTCTTAATTACGATCACTTCTGTCAAATGTAGGAACTGAATGTAGCAATTTGTAATCATAATTGTAAACCATATAAACCAACATGCCAGTGTATATACATACTTTCCTGGTAACACTAACACTTATATTAATATTTACTTGTACTTATCCTAGTTCAGGTATCTGGTTACATCAACATTTTATTTTCTAAGAATTAACTGTTTACCATTTTTCACATAATACTTAATTGTCCTATTTTCCATGTTAGATTTTCACTTAACCCATTTAATATGATATAATGATACATCAATATTTATGACTGACAGTTTACATGATGTGTTTCATCACAACTGTATGATAATGTCAATGGCATTATTTGTAGCATACCTATTGTAGAACAGAGTAACATACTATAATAGACATAACACATTGCATCTCATTTAATTTTTACAATCTGCTTAAGTAGTTACCTTTGGTTCTACAGATAGGAAAGGTGAGATTGAGGATAAAGTAACTTCCCTGGAAAATCTGTTTCATTGCAAGCCAAATACTGACTTTTCTATTATTCGAGTAATATACTAGATATGTACTGTGGAATATAATTTGCTTTTTAAATTATATATCATTATCAAAGAGTTCCTTTAAGAAATGAAGTAAGCTTTTGTGAAGGATAAAGGCAGCAGTGTTATCATTTTGGTATATACCTTAGTTATATAAATTGTGATCATCAAAGCATTCTCTTTTGTGTGCCCTTTTGTCTCTCTTCTGAACTATTTAAAGGAAACTGAGCAAATTAGAAACTTATTTGGTAGCTTTTATGTGAAGTGTATACTTTGTCTCCCTAAAAAACAAGTATAATATTACCTGTCTCAAAACAATAATGAATGACTATTGGTGACTGTGCATCTCATCAGATTTCCAGGGAAGCTGAAATCAAGTGCTGATAATATGTCAAACTTTTCAGTGCAAGCTTATGCAAATTTCATGGCATCACTGTGGGTTGTTTTTCTTATAAAAGAGATTTTCAATTGAAAGAACAGTGGGAATATTGCTGTGTGATAACTGTTCTTTATGTTGCAAATGACTATTGCTCTCATTGGTTGATAATGAAAGCAAATTGGTCCTATAGCCAGGTAGAATCAAGCTAGGCTGGAAAGCCAAACTGAATACAGGGAGATTGAAGGGAAGAATTGCAAGAGAAAGAGACTTGAAAGCCACTCAGAAATCAAGATGCGAGAGGCCCTTGGTCATAGCCAAGCCATGACCATGTGGCAACATTTGGATTAATAAAAATGCATTAATTTAATTGTAAGAGCTAGTTAGTAATAAGTCTGAACTATAGGCCAAACATTCTATAATTACTACTAAGCCTCTGAGTGATTATTTTGGAGCAGCTGTGTGATAGGTAAGGACAGAGAAACATCCATTCTCATATGGTACCCACTATTGGCAATAATTTCCAATTAAGACCTAAAATAGTTTTTAAAAGCATCCTAGTCACACAAAAACAGAGTCAGACACAGCTGCTTGGTTGCCATGTTTTTTTTTTTTTTTTTTTTTTTTCTGATAGGCTCTGTTTGGTGGTGGCAAGCAGATATGTGGGTCCTTTAAGTGATACCTTCCTGTCTTAGTACTGGCAGCATGGGTGGCTCTTTTGGGAGGTCGTGCTACAGAGCACTTGATTGAGGTTCTTCAGCCCACAGACTGCATGCATCTTAGTGACAGCATGGACCCTGGAGCTTCCCAGAGTTATGGAGTTAAGTATTGCTCTGTTGCTATCTTTATCATGTTGGGAAACTGAGCAGGGTATACCAGCAGCCAAAGCCAATACTTTGATACTAGCAATGTCCAATTAGTAGTTTAAACACTCTCATGGTCCAAAAAGGATTACTGATAAGCAGTAAAGACATGTTCGTACAGAAAGAAACACCTAAAGGGGCTAAAGTGTGTTTAAAAATGTACATTGGCTATAGGATAGGGCGATTTCAGGTTCCCTATCCTCAGCTGGCCAAGGAACTAACTGGGGACATCACCCTGGGCACCTGGGAGCCACTCTAGGTTCAAGTATCTTGCCAACCTAAGGTGGCTCCCTTAACTAAGATATGTGCGTCCCTGTTCCCCTATCCAACCTTCCTTTATCCCAATAATCCCGTTTCCCCAAGTTCCCCCCATCCTCCCCTTCTCACTTTTCTCTACCCATCTCCCCATACTCCCATCCCAGCCCACCCCTAAGATCCCATTTTTTTTGCCCGGCAATCTTGTCTACTTCCCATAGCCAGGAGGATAGCTATATGTTTTTCTTTGGGATCACCTTCTTATTTAGCTTCTTTAGGATCACAAATTATAGACTCAGTGGCCTTTATTTATGGCTAGAAACCAATTATGAGTGAGTACATCCCATGTTCATCTTTTTGGGTCTGGGTTACCTCACTCAGGATAGTGTTTTATATTTCCATCCATTTGCATGCAAAATTCGAGAAGTCATTGTTTCTTACCGCAGAGTGAATATCTTGCATATCACCATAGAACCTTCATCTGGCGATGGATGGAGATAGAGACAGAGACCCACACTGGAGCACCTGACTGAGCTCCCAAGGTCCCAATGAGGAGCAGAAGGAGGGAGAACATGAGCAAGGAAGTCAGGACAACGAGGGGTGCACCCACCCACGGAGACAGTGGGGCTGATCTATTGGGAGCTCACCAAGGCCAGCTGGACTGGGACTGAAAAAGCATGGGATAAAACCAGACTCTCTGAACATGGTGGACAATGCGAGCTGATGAGAAGTCAAGGACAATGGCACTGGGTTTTGATCCTACTTCATGTTCTGGCTTTGTGGGAGCCTAGCCAGTTTGGATGTTCACCTTCCTAGACCTGGATGGAGGGGGGAGGACCTTGGACTTTCCACAGGGCAGGGAACTCTGACTGCTCTTCGGACTGGAGAGGGA
>NW_026067990.1:1380001-1432091 GCF_014885135.2 Alexandromys fortis
TTGATGTCAAAATTTGTGTTTCTTTTGAAAAAGCGGTCTGCTTTGTTTTCCACAGAAGATGGAAAGATGTGAATTTCTTTCAGGTTAATATGGTTTGGTCAAGAAAGACCCTTGAAAGATCTCCGATGGGAATGAGGACCCAGGTGATTCAACATCCACAACAGCTTCAATGCTGTTGGTTGAAATGGAACAACTGCATAAAATATCAAAATCAGGAAATGACCATAATTCTAATTTTTTTCAGGGTTCCCATAAGATTATCAATACAGCCAATCAGTAGGAAGATGTCTAGAGAACTATGCCCGAATTCCCAAAATATTGTTTATGAATGTTTGTTTTCAATTAAGGGTTGCTAATTATATTTTTATTGGTCATATTTAAGTTCTTTCTAAAGAAGAAAGAAGGATATTCTATAGAAATGATGAAAATGATATATTAATATAATGGAAAAAATTGTAGATTATTGAATCTACTTAGTCCAAAAAGCAGCTGTCAATTTTACAATGGTATGGATTTTAATTAATTGATATAGTTTTTAAGGTTGATTTTTCTATACTGTGTGCATATTTTTGTTCTTGTTTAAATTATTGTGTTTATATATCTCAATGAAAAGTGTAAGGTATAATTAAAAAATACAGAATTACAAAAATACAACTAGTCATTTATAATAATCAAACTTATAGTCATGGTAGATTTCATGGATATCCAAAGATATATTTCAGGTAGATGGGTAGTCTTCAAACTTTTTAAATACCTACATAATATGCCATTTAAAATGTTTTAATAACTTAGATTTTTCATGAGAGTGAGACACATCTGCTCCTGGCAGTCCCAATATACTCCAGAGTAGATAATAGACATCAAAGGAACTCTACCAGGAATTTTTTTCTTTAAGACAAAATTATCCATGTGGGTAAAGAAACTGTTTTTGGCTCAATTGCTGATGGTTACTGTCCAAATTAGACCAGCAGGACACAAAGTAGGCAACTGCCAAGATTTGTCAAGATGAAGTAGGACAGTTTTCCAAAATTCCCTACTTCACAGGAAAGTCTGTTGGGTATGCTATGCATTAGGCCAAAGATAGTTGCCCCAGAATTACAGAGGAACCTTATGTGGCTGTCCAATAATCCATTTGTTTCTATTATTTCTTATATTTTTGGGGAAATCACTTACTAGCACTTCCTGCTTACTGAGGTAATATTATTTTCTTCTTAGATCTTTAACAGAGTTGAAGACTAGATAGTTATAATTATAGTTTTTCTTAGTTATAATAAAAGATTAATTAGATATAAAGCCTTAGAGTCACCAAGGTAGGATAATTGAGTGTTCTCTCTGATTTTGTCAAATACGAATAGACTGGATATTGTAACTATTGTTCTGGCTTGATAACTGTTTTGTTGTATGTAATTTTACTATGTTAAAGTTAAAACCTTCCTTTTTTGATTAAACAGAAAGGGGGAATGCTGTGGGGTAGTCCTGTATTCTGTGAAAATGTGCTGCTCTCATTGGTTGATAATAAAGCTGCTTAGCCCTATGGCAAAGCACAATAAGGTAGGGCAGAACAATTAAACTGAGGACTCATTGGAAGAGGGGTAGAGTTGAAGAGATGTGATCCAGCTGCCAGAGCAAGATATACTAGACCACAGGTAAAGCCACAAGCCTTGTGAGAATACATAGATTAATAGAAATTTATTTATTTAAAAGTAGGAACATGTTAGCAATAAGCCAAACAGTTTTAATTAATATTAAGCTTCTGTGCTATTATTCAGGACTAGGTGGCCAGGATATTAAAGTGCCACCTCCATTTATAGCAATATGAATGGATAGGTAGAAACCAAGCCTTTCATATGTACCTTTGTGAGAAAGAAAATAACTGGATAGAAATACTTAAATGGGGAATCTGAAAATTTTCATTTCTCAAGACTGAGATAATGTTTAGAAACTCAAAGACCAGGAAAGAATATTATGTTGTACTTTGATGTTCTCTATTGTAGATGAAGTCTCCCTTTGCCAGTTAGGGAAGTTGTGCAGCCATAACAGATTGGTGAAGGAAAGGGAACAAAGACTTGCACCAGCATATAGCTTCATGTGTAGAGACTGACAATAAGATAATAGAGGAACACATGAGCCATGTGTTTTCTAGTTTACATTCAGCATTTCTGAATTATATCAGTAAACCTGTAACCATGAGGCACCTGACTAAAATATGGCTAGAAGAAAAGTGGAGAAATGGAATTTTTTTTTTTAGAATTTGGTTTTACTTCCTTGTTATGACAACTATTAATAAAATTAGATGGAAAAATGTGTTTTAGTCCAAGTTGCCCAGATTATTTATTTCTATTTTATTTTGTATATGTCCATTCTCAGTTGCTGAAAGTGTCTGTACATAGTTTACATAGTTCAAATATTGAATAAATTCTTGTATGCAGAGTATTTATCCACCTTGCCATTTTTGATCATGTTAAAACCTCTATAGCTATAATAGTCATTATTTCACATATTCCCTTAAATATATTCTTTACTTTTATACTTAAAAAGATGCATATTTTTTATAAATAAGGTAATTACAAATAAGGTAATTACAAAATATTGTAATAAATATTTGTAATAAATAAATATTTGTAATAAATAAAATGGGCATGTCCAATGTGAGAGGAAAGAAACTTGGTATTGCTAGTGAAGTTTCAAATTAATAAGGTAAATTTTCATTTAAGGAACTGCAAAGATGGCTCAGCAGTTAAGGATACTTGCTGCCCTTCTAGAGTACTTAGGTTCAGTACTGAACAAACAAATGAGGTCGCAAACTGTCTGTAACTGCAACTCTTAAAGATCCAAATCTGTCTTCTAGACAATGTAGCCACTAGGTATGTGGTTGCGGACGTAAATGCATGCAAAAGACTCACCCACATAAAAAAAAAGTTAAAATTTCAATAAAGACTTTCATAGTCCTGTCAAAACTGCAAATTGTTTTCTCAGGAATTACTACATGTTTACCTTAGCATCATTTGTCACTATTGAGATGATCTTAAGTTTTAAGTATGACTGTTGGTATATTTTTACATTTTTATTTATTTATTATTTTTAAGTCCACACATGTTATCATACATGTACAGAAGAAGTCAGAGGTTACCTTCTAGGAATTGATTCTTTCCTTAATTCCTGTGGCATTTCAAAACTAAACTCAGGTTTTAGGCTAAGTGGCAAGTGTATTTACCCACTGAGCAACATTGGTGGTGTGTACATTGCTCTCCAATAATATTTATTTTACATTTATAAGTATTTGTCTGCATATATCTAGTGTGCCACACACGTACATAGTGTCCCAGGAAACCAGACAAAGGTATCAGATTCCTATTCCCTGGATTTGGAGTTATGGTTATGAGAGTATGTAGGTGCTGTGAACCAAACACACCTTAAGCAGTTTAGTCTTCTTAATACTTACTGAACCATCTCTCCAACTCACGTGCATTGCTTGCTTAAGTAGACTTTGCCAGCAATAATTAAGAGACTTTGTTGTTTATATTTCAGAAAATTTTGTCATTTTACTATACTTTTTTGATGTAGACAAAAAATTCCCATCTTCGGCAATCACCAAGTTTGAAGTTAATGGAAAAGGCCTATGTCCGAGACTCCGAACTTTACAAGTTGGTAAAAACTGAGTAATTCAAGTCATATCTTCTACATTTTAGTACCTAAAATTCTTCAGGTTTTATAGTAACAACAGTCCTGATGATGAGAGTGATTCCATATAAAGCAGATGTCTTATATTCACTGGAGTAATTTGAATCATTTAATGTATTTACATAGCAGACAAAGTGAAAGCGTAAGTGGCTGATGTGAGAACATCAAGACAGTTCACAATGAAATCATGTTCCTTTCAGTACTGACTTCACTAACTTGATTTTCCACTATCAGGTGGTCAGAAATTGCAAAGCATTTATAGGTGTAAACAATCATTTAGAAAGTCTATTGACTATGGTTTAAAATGAATCATAAGTGTAAGTATTTTGCATTTGTTTAGCTCATTTTAAATTTACAATAGTTCTCTGAATTAAGTCTTATTATAATTTTCATAGTGCAAATTAGGAAACTGAGGCATAGAGACATTAAATAATCTGCTTAAGGGCACATAACTACTAAAAGAAAAAAAAACAGCTGAATGTAGAAATCAGAAATCAGGAATGTTTATTTGACTAACTATTCTCTTTTATTTAAGACTAAAGTTGATGATGATATGAAATTTCATACAGAAAATTTTGTTAGATGCCATTGTTGAATGTTTATCTTTTCCAGACTGTTGTTAAATTTGCCCGTGAAATGTTCATATCAACTTTCTGAGAATGATGAATACTTTCATTTCAGAGATCAAATATTTGAAGTTGTGGTTATTTGAATGAAAATGGAATGGGCCATGCATAGAGAGTGACACTATTAGAATGTTTGGCCTTGGAGCAAATGTGAAATGGTTGTAGGAAGTGTGTCACTATAGTGGCAGGGTTTGAGGCCTTATATATGCTCAAGGTAGACCTTGTTTAACTTTCTGTCCCTACTATCTACTGATATCTATGTGAAACTCTCAGCTTCTTCTTCAACACCATGTCTTCCTGCCTGTTGCCAAGCTCCCCCCATAATGATAACAGACTAAACTACTAAACTGCAAGAGAGCCCCAATTAAATGCTTTTCTTTATAAGAGTTTGCTGTGGTCATGGTGTCTCTTTACAGCAATAGAAACTCTAAAGATGACTTAAGTAATGTTACTTCCCTACTTCATAATTGGAAGAAATGATGAAGTCATTTAATTTGGAGAGATTACAACTTTGACAATTATGCTGAGATTTCTGTAATACAAATACAATTATTACTACATAGAATGAGGCCAGATTTGCCTGTAGAAACTAAACTCATGTTTATATATGTTACTGGACTATATGTCAGAGAGAAACATATTAGCTACCGATAAAGTCAAGTCATGTCTTTAGAGGTTTAATGCAGTGATGTGAGGACTGAAAGTATATACTATATGGCTTGGAATCATCTCTTATTCTATTTCTAGAATGCACTTAGTATCCTAAACTGCCAAGTCTAGATAAGGAAGATATTAGAGGTCATCTAGTTCAGCCTTCTCATTTTAAAAATTCAAACAATGACAGAGAATGTTGATTTATATTATGTTTTATTAGTCTTCTCATTTTTTCTAAAATATTTTAATTACTTTTAGAAAATTGAACTTTTCTGTGTGCAATCTCTTTTTATATTCATAAATTACACATTAAGTGATTACTTCAAGTTACATTAAGATGTAATAGCCCTATTCCCAATATCCTCTCATCTGACACAACAAATAAGCACAAAAGGCTTCAGAAAGGTTGTTATAACATGACAGGCTACATAGGGATCATGGCACCTGGGAATTACTTTGCTGTGCAGTTCTTAGGATTTTCACTTTATTTTCCAAACATACTTAAAAGACACAGGACTCAAAGTGACTGTGTCCAAAAATATCCAGACAATGTTAAATATTGTTTGTTGTACCTAGGTGAAGGATTTAAAAAAACATGAAGTACAGATAATAGAAAACTTTATTAAACTTATTCTTTTTCCCTAAAATGTACTTTGATCAGATTCTTTTAATAATATACATTCACTCCATACAAAGACAAATCAAAAAATGACCTCATCACCATAGTTTAAGCTAGACTGAGTGTGGAGCTCATATTGCCCATTTCCTATGCCAATGGAACTTTTGATGCAGTTCCATTCATCTGTTGTTTGGCTTTTATGGGAACAAGCATAATATTAATCTTCCAATACTTATGTGCACGTGTTCCTCTGATACCTTCACAAAAAGTGGTAGCATCATGTCTCTCACCAAGTGCAAACAGTCTGGGTTATGTATCTCCAGGATAGCATTTGTAGGATTCTCACTACATTTGGTGGGACACAGTGACAAGCAGCCAAACATTAGCAAGACTGAACAATATGGTGTAAGTCAGCCTTAGTTAGAACAACATTTTTGTTGTTAGTTGGGCTGAAAGGGAAAATAAATATCTTTATATAATTGATACTGAATGATATGGTTAGAGGTAGGAGTAATTTTCAGTCTACTTCACCATTTTAATCTCTCCTGATAGAAACGAGTCTGAGTTAACAGCATAACATCAATGTAGCCTCTTCTCATTAAAGAAAATAAATTCATGATGTCCTGTGTTCGGCTCCCAGCACCCGCATAGTGATTTACATCCATCTGTAACTCCATTTCTATGAAAGCTGGCAGCATCTTCTCCCCTGTGAGTGAAGGAGGCAAATGCACGGTGCATATACTCTCAGGCATACATGTATGCGCATAAAATAAACAAACCCTTTTTTGAAAAGACAGCTTGTAAGATTATGAAAGGACAACTTAAATAGTTGGAAATTATATTTGAAAATATTATATGAGAAATATTATATAGTACAGGTAGTATTCATTGAAAACTAAACATTTAAGATCAAATGACTTGTGATTGTTGGTAATACATGCAAATGAATATATTGGATTTATTTAGTTTGTTGTTTTGTCTACTAAAATGTGGTACAGATTTAAAGTAAAAAGATTTTCCTAGACTCTTCAAAAGAAGAATAGCAGAAACACAGGCACAAATGAGACTCTAGAGCAGGGTTACACGAGTAGAGCCTGTCATAAGAGCTAGCCACAAGGGAAAAAAAATTGAACTGGAACTACCAAATTGCTCCAATAGTAATAGAATAAATGAAAAAAAAATGAATGACTGAGCTAAAAGTAGAGTCTTGTGCTTTGGGAACTTCTACCTCGAGGAGTTGTCCCAACTCATCACATTGAAAGCTGTGAAATACTTCCTCACCAGCAGAACATGAATCAGTTTTTAAATATAACATTACACACTCTTCTTATCAAGGCCTACCCTCAGAAGAATCTAGTTTACTGCAGTCGTATTTGCAAGGATTTATGTCAGAGCAACCTATCTAAAGCCATTATATAGCACCACCTTAGAGTAGTAAAAATCAACAGGTACTTGCAAATATCACAAGTCATAGCCTCATGCTAAAAAAAATGATATCAATATAAAACCACATAGTGACACTTTTCCCTGCAAGTCTTATAACTATATTGCATAGGACTATTTGTTATAATTTCTTTTATCTAAAATTATATGTTTTCATCAACAAAAATATGATGGATGTTAGTAGGAGAAAAAAAACAGTTTTGAAGAGATTAAATAGACAACAAAATCAGATTCAGATGAAACAGATATGTTGGCATTACCAGAAGGACATTTTAAATGTGAAAAAAAAAAATCACGACTTGATGAATATGTTAACATTTAAGAGTGATTGTTAATGGTTAATCTAAACAGAGGAACTACAAATCTAAAACTATTTATTAAGTGTGATGCAAATGAAAAATAGTGCAACAATGGAATGCCTTTGTGGACTGGTTATAAACAGTTTTATGGAAAAAGTCCCTAATATTAAGGCTGAAACTAATAAAAACTCTTAAGGCTGAAAAGAAGGAAGATATCTGAAAATAAAAACCAAATATCTAAGAAGAAATAAAGAATTCTGCTGTCTGCATAATGTGATTGCTGGAAAGTTAGAAGGTATACAGAAAAAAATATTTGAAGGAATAATGATTGAATCTTTCTCCTACATTACAAAACCAGAGATTCAAGAAACTCAAAAAAATACCTTGCAGACCAAACACCACCTTCCACCAAAAGTACATCTAAGCATTTAAATTCAAAAACTCAAACAAAAGGATATCTTAAAAGAAAACAGAGGAGGAAAAAGCTTTCTTTAATGATTCTGCTTCTTGCCTAGAGAGGAATATCGATATAAATTACATCTAACTTTTAGTTAGAAATAATACTTGCAAGAGAGAGTATCAAAATGCTTAATGTTGACAGAAAAATATTCACCAACATGGAAATCCATATACAGATAAATGACTCTCCAAATTGAAGGAAAAGTAGAGTTTTTCTGATGTTTCTAATAAAAACACTTTGAGAGAAATTTACAAACTGATTTCATTAAAAGAATTATACATTGACGTAAAGACAGGAACATATTAGAAAACTGATGAAGGAAACATTTTAAATACACATTTCCATTGTTTTACATTAAACTAATTGAATTATATGAAATATTAATGACAATATTTATAAGATATATGATGTAAACAGTAATTAACACAATGGAAGAACTGAAAATATATTTATTTTGTAAGATACCTAAACAAGTAAGGAAGCAACATTAGGTATTTGAAAGTAATTATGGGTGTGCTGGTTAGGTTTTTGTCAACTTGATACAAGCTAGAGTCATCTTGGAAGAGGAAACCCCAATTATGAAAATGCATCCATCAGACTGGCCTTTGGGTATGTCTTTGATGTATTTTCTTGAAAGATGTTTGATATGAGGGTGTCAAGCCTGCTGTTAGTAGTGCTATACTGGAAGGAGTAGAATTGGCTTGTATAAGAAATATAACAAAGTCATGGAGTGAGAAATGATTCTTATTGGCCCCTACTTCATTTCCTACAACCAGATTGCTATCCTAAGCTCCTGCTTTTACATCACTCAGTCATGAAAAGTGATCTCAAAATTGTAAGGTGAAATAGATCCCTTCAAACAAGACCATACCTCTCATTCCTTCCCAGACAGTTCCACCAACTGGGGATCAAGCATTGAAACATTAATATATGGGGTACTTTATCACTCAAACTACCACGTATGTTTAGAAAAGAAATTCATGAAGATTATTTCTTTTCTTCTCTTTTTCTGGTTAGGTAAATATTACAACACTGTAGATTAACAATGAATATAAAATTGCAAATAGCAATAAAAATATGTATAATTTGAAAAAGAAATTGTGGAAATAGAAGATAGCTCAAAGTAAAAGTACTTACTACACAGGCACTGACACCTGAATTCAGATTCCTCAAACCCAAGTCAAACAAGGAAAAGGAGTATGTCCCTCTATAACACCTAAATTCAGTTGGTGAATCTCAACATATTCCCAGAGACTTGTTTGTTAGTTAGTTTAGAAGAAACAGTTAAGTTCCAGGTTCAATGAGATAAAAGAAAGTGTCTCAAAAAACAAAATCAAGAACAACAGAGGACACTGCATCTTGTCCCTGCAGGGCATGAATTAATAATTAAAGAATAAAAGACAAATAGAATCAATCAAATAAGGATCTGCTACTTGTAGAAATTTGACTAAGCACTAGCCAAACCAAACAGGGAGGAGACTAAATTACAGAAGAAAATTGAATTGCTACATGAGACACCAATAAAATATAAAAAAAATTAGAAAATACTTTGAAAACTCATGTCCAAAATAACCTGAAAAACCTTGAAGAAGTAGAAAATTTCTATACTCATATGGCATACCAAAATTAAAGCTAGAAAATATACATAATTCAAATACACTTATAACAAGCAACAAGATTGAAAATGTCACCTACATAGTCCAACAAAGATAAGGCCAAACTGGAATTTACTGATGAATTCTTATCTAATATCAACACTTTTCAAGTTATTCCTTAAAACAGAAAACTAAAAAAAAAATACTATTAAACTCATTCTATGAATCCCTTTTAGCAAAATTTGATGAATATAGACCAAAAATTGAATACATCATCAGACCAATTTCCCTGTTGAACATAGATGAAAATATTTTCACTGAAACATGTGCAAGCTAGTTTCAAGAACAGTTTAAGGAAGCATATAACATAGTGTACAAGTGGGTATCATCCAACTGATATCTGATTTATTCAACAATTCTATAAATACATTTTTATGTCTAGAGACATGGTTCATTCCTTAAGAACACATACTACGTTTGTGGAATATACAAGTTCTGTTCATAGATTCTTTCTGCTTACAAGTTCCTGTAACGCTAGCACCAGCTCCCTCTTCTGGCATTTTCACTTAAATTGTGCATGAATCCACACATAGACACATACATACACATAGATTCAAAAATAAAAAGCAAATTTTAAAAAGTAAATTAATATTAAATACATTTAGTGACAAATAAATGGATCATCTCAATAAATCCAAGCATGCATTTGATGAAAAACAACTTATGGTCAGAAACAGTCATTTTGCTCTTTTGTTTAAAGAGAGTACATTTTATAGTTATCCCTCACTTTTACAAATACTTGAGAAAATACTACTTGAGGAATAAAAACAAATAGTAATAGTAAATATAATAAATGAGTCTGATGTACACGGACTTGCCCATACAGACACTTATTTTTAAAGCTATTTTATTAACTAAATTTTCCTGATATTTAGATGTAAGTTCATTTGCATTTTATTCTAAATTTTATGATTCTACATAATTTCCAGATTACTCTAACATAAATATAAAGATATGTAAGACTTAACTCTTTTTATTTTATTTTTTAACTTTTTTATTGATTTTTATTGAGTTCTACATTTTTCTCTGCTCTCCTCACTGCCTCTCCCCTCCCCACTTCAACCCTCTCCAAAGGTCCCCATGCTCCCAGTTTACTCAGGAAAGCTTGTCTTTTTCTATTTTCTACTTCCCATGTAGATTAGATCGATATAAGTCTCCCTTAATATCCTCATTGTGTAAATGTACCACATTTTCCTTATCCATTCTTCAGTCAAGGGGCACATAGATTGTGTCACGGATCTGGCTATGACAAACAAACTGCTTTGAACATAGTTGAGCACATGTTCTTGTGGCACAATTGAGTATCCTTTGGATATATACCCAAAAGTGGTATTACTGGGTCTTGAGGAAGGTTGTTTCCTAATTTTCTGAGAAATCACCACACTGACATCCAGAAAGTTTGTACCAGCTTGCGTTCCAACCAGCAATGCAAAAGTGTTCCCTTTCCCCCAAAACCTCTCCAGCATAAGTTGTCATGAGTGTTTTTGAACTTGGCCATTGTTACAGGTGTAAGATGGAATCTCAGAATTATTTTGATTTACATTTCTCTGATGATTAAGAATGTTGAACATTTCCTTAAGTGTCTTTCAGCCATTTTAGATTCATCTGTTGGGAGTTCTCTGTTTCGGTCTGTACTTCATTTTTTATTGGATTATGAGTTCTTTTAATGACCAGATTCTTGAGTTCTCTGTATATTTTGGAGATCAGATCTTTGCTTGATGTGAGGTTAGTGAAATCTTTTCCCATTTTGTAGGCTGTTGTTTTGTCTTGTTGACCATGTCCTTTGCTTTACAGAAGCTTTTCAGTTTCAGGAGGTCCCATTTATTATTGTTTCTCTCAGTGTTTTTGTGTTGCTCTAGCTATATTTAGGAAGTGTTGTCCAGTACCAATGCTTTCAAGTGTATTTCCCACTTTCTCCTCTATAAGGTTCAGTGTGGCTGGCTTTATGTTGAGGTCTTTGAATCATTTGACTTGAGTTTTATACATGATAACAGATATGGATCTATTTTCATTCTTCTACATGTTGATATCCAGTTATGCCAGCACAACTTGTTAAATATGCATTCTTTTTTTCATTTGATATTTTTTGATTCTTTGTCAAGGACTTAACTCTTTTACAGTACAGTAATTTCCCCTATACTGCCTCAAACATCTATTCAGATAAGAAAAGGTTAATTCTCCCACAAGAATATGGCTAGAAAAGTCATATGAAGGAGCCCTTGTAGACAAATCAGATCTCCAGATTAATGACAGTGCTAAAGGCTACTTTATTCAAATAAAAATCCACTGCTACCATGCATGGCCCTAGTGGCCAACAACTGTAAAACATTTTACAGTCTCTTAACAAGTAGGTCTCAATGACAACCTAGGGTGTACAAGATGAAATAGTTAGGCATTTTCTTCCTAATAAATATGTCCTCTCATTCAATATTTATTGTGCACATTCCACATCCTCTATATATACGAATCATTAGGGAAACAATACATCTGATTGACAACATTGTACTTCATTTCTAATTAAATTTTCACTTGCATTTTGAACTGAAGGATTGGGGGATTTGTGATTTTTTATCAGTTAAATTATGAATTATAAATTTTTCATTTACTTTCAAAAATCTGCCATCCTTTAATTTCTCCAAGGTTGCTAAGTATCCACTCTATTACACAGACTACTCTTTGTATGACAAATACAGTAGGTCATTGTTTGCATGGAGCTTAGAAAGAGACCAAGATTAAAATGAAGAGTGAATTTATGTAAAATCATAAATGCTATCAAAATAAATAAAGACAGAGTAAAAAAAATCTTGAAATTCATAGATCATAGGAAATTCAACTTGTAAACAAAACCTTTGAGGGGAAAATCTAAAAGAAATTATGACAAGAAGAGGTAATATTAAAATAAATATGTTTGGTATGATCCCCAAAGTGTAAGAAGAAAGACAGTGATGCCAAAATAATAAAGAAGTGTGGCCACTGCAGCTGAGGTCAGATGCATGGAAGCCACTCAGGCTATGCATAGCTTGTTCAAAATTGTACAGAAATTGGATTTAATTCTAAGTAGTCTTGGAAGGGATGAGATGGTTTTGAACAGAGAAATGATATTGCTTGCTTTAGATTTAAAAAGGATCACAGGGTTTGATGTGTACAGGCTATTTGTAGGGGAACACAGGTTGAATCAGGGAAATGAGTTAGGATAGTTTGGCAATAATTAAGACAAGGGATGGATGTTGGCCTGAATTAAGATGGAAGGCATGCATCTGCTTAAAAGTTGTTGAAATGGTAAAATTTCTATCTGCTAAATAGGAAAAAATTTGGAGTAGAAGTATGGAAGGGAAACCCCAAAATTTTAGTAGTGAACATGCTAGATTGGAATGCAGGCATCTAAATAGAGATGTAGATAAGTAGTTGGCTATATGAATCTCAAGTTCAAACAGCAGGTGTGAGCTAAAGATAAACATTTTAGAACCCTCAATATGAAGATAGCATTAAAAGTCATTTGAGTAGATGAAGTCATCAAGGAGATATGTGAAGAGATTTAGAAGTTTAAAAATAAATAGCTAACAAGTGTAGGAGGGAAGCCGGGCAAGAATGGCTATCTAAGATGTTCATTGAAAAGCTGTTTAAGGTGGACATGACTGGCTATGCCAATTCTACTTCAGTTATTCCGTAATTTATCACGAAAAACTCACTGTTTTCTAGGCATGCTCTAAGAGTTTTTGATTCAAATCTGAAAAGAATATTTTTTCTTTTTATTCTGCATCGAAGATATGCAAAACAACAGATCGTGGTGACATGTGATGAGCAGTGCTAGAGTGATTGCATTCCTAGCTACAGTAGAAATGCATGCCTTCTCTATTATGTGATATCCCTCTTAAAATCTTAGAGGGAAGTGGTTGGCATGAATAGATCTTGCCTACTAATGGGGTTCACTGACTGATTATTGCCAGAGATAAATTTTCCAGCTTTTTTTTAAGTGAGTTGTGTACAAACCACATTTTTTGGGAGCTATTTCTCATGCTAACAAAGGAAATGCTATATCCATGAAGGAGGTTGATATACAGTCTTATACTTTATATTATCATTACAAGTAAACATGGAGAAAGATATATAATGGTTTAAACATATGGAAGTACCAAATGAGTGTTCTTTATCTAAAGCAAATGATCTTTGTTAGGAGCACATGGCTTTCTTCAGAGGTAGAGAAATGATCAAATCACATTCTATAGCCAGGCCACCTTGCTTTGAATTCTGGTCTCCCCATTTACTGGCTGGAAGAACCTGAAATCTTATGTGATTTCTCCATCCTTTGGTGTTCTCCTCTGTAAAGTGGAGATGATAAGAATAGAACATGGCTCACAGGGTTATTGTGAGTTCTGAATATGCTACTTACATACTTAGCAAGTTGTCCATAGCACATAGTACATTCAAAGAGTTTGCTATTATTATCTGGCTCTGTCTGGCCTCACCAGCTGCCACTTGGAAACATGTGGCCTTTCTCCAGCCCATCAAACTTGCTTAAAGGGAGAACAGCTAGGTTATTCCACTGTTGTAAGCAAAAGCTGATGATGTCAGGGGAAATGGAGAGATGTTGACTGATAGGGATTATTTTGAAAGCTGGGCTTTATTCTGTAATGAATTACATGTATAGTATATATGAGGAATAATAAAGCAAAAATACTCTGGCTATCTGACTGGAGTAATTGGATAAAATGTACTTTGGAGAAGGTAAAATATTCTGCTGAAGATGCATTATGGATTTCGTCTATATTTGAGTACACATGTAAAATGGGAAATTAGATAATACATCTTGGTTTCAGTGGAAAAGTTACATATAATAAAGCAAAGAAAACCAGCCTACATTGCTAAATAAAGAAAGTGTGGATTATATACACATTAGAGTACTACTCAGCGGTAAAAAACAATGACACCTTGAATTTTGCATGTAAATGGATGGAAATAGAAAACACTATACTGAGTAAGATAACCCAGACACAAAAAGATGAATATGGTATGTACTCACTCATTAGTGTACTCTAGCCGTAAACAAAGGACATTAAGCCTACAGTTCACAAGCTTAGAGAAGCCAAATAACAAGGTGAACCCAAAGAAAAACATATATAGATCCCCCTGGAAATTGGAAGCAAACAAGATTTCCTGGCAAAAATTGGGATCATGCGGGTGAGGTCAGGGGTGAGGGCGGGGCTGGGAGAGGGGAGAGAGAAAGGAGAAGGGAAAGACTGGGGAGAGATTGGGGGAGTGGGAGACTGAAGATGGAGGAAGGGCGGCTATAGGAGTAGGGAAGAAGATATCTATATTAACAGAGCCATTTTAGCGTTGGCAAGAGACTTGGCTCTAGAGGGGATCCCAGGTGTCCACAGAGATGTCTCCAGCTAGGTCCTTGGGCAGCAGAGGAGAGGGTGCCTGAACTGTCCTTGCCCCACTATTACACTGATGATTATCTCGAATATCACCATAGAATCTTTGTCTGGCAATGGATGGAGGTAGAGACAGAGACCATCATCAGAGCAACGAACTGAGCTCCCAAGCTCCAGTTGAAGAGCAGAAGGAGGGAAAAGATGAGCAAGGAAGACCGCGAGGGGTTGGTCCACACACTGAGGCAGAGTGCCTGTTCTGATGGGAGCTCACCAAACCCTGCTGAATCAGGACTGAAAGAGCATTTGATCAAACCGGAATCTCTGAAAGGGGCTGACAATAGGGGCTGACTGAGAAACCATTTATAAATGCACTGGGACTTGTTTGTACTGCATCTACTGGCTTTTTGGGACCCTATTCTATTTGGATGCACAGCTTCCTAGGTCTGGATACGAGTGGGAGGGCCTTGGACTTCCCACAGGGCAGGGATCCCTGCCCTCTATTAAGGGGAAGGGGGAGGGAGGAGGGTAAGTGGGGGAATAGGAGGGGANTGAAATCAGAGATGGTAATGCCTCCAGAAGTTTCTTTATTGTATAGAATTGTTTTGGCTATCCTGGGTTTTGTGTTTTTCCATATAAAGTTGATTATTATTCTCTCAAGGTCTGTGAAGAATTTTGTTGGGATTTTGATGGGGATTGTGTTGAATTTATAGATTGCCTTTGGTAGAATTGCCATTTACGGACCGAGCTCCCAAGGTCCAGTTAAAAAGCAGAAGGAGGGAGAAGACAAGCAAAGAATTCAGGACCGTGACGGGTTGGTCCACCAACTGAGACAGTGTGCCTGTTCTAATGGGAGCTCACCAAATCCAGCTGGTCTGGATCTGAATGAGCATGTGATCAAACCAGAATCTCTGATTGTGGCTGACAATAGGGGCTGACTGAGAAACCATTAATAAAGCCACTGGGACTTGTTTTTACGGCACGTTCTGGCTTTTTGGGACCCTAGTCTATATGGATGAACAGCTCCCTAGGCTTGGATGTGGGGGGGGGGGGGCTTGGACTTCCCACAGGGAAGGGTTCCCTGCCCTCTCTCAAGGTTGAGTAGGGGAGCGGGAGGGGAATGGGAGGAGGGGAGGAAGTGTAAATTTTTGAATGGAAAATAAATAAATAAATAAATAAAAATTAAAAAAAGAAAATAAAGAACAAAGCTATAGAAATAGGGTCAATCCCTTAGTAGCTACCCGCACTAATAGTATATATTTGGGTATTTTTGCAAGATTTACATGAGTATGTCCATGTTTTCCATGCAAAATTGCTGATATAATGTAGACAACATATAATTACTATTATTAATATTACTAATAATAATTAGTACTGCAATTATGATAATTATAACAAACCTAGGTTATTCTTTAGAGGTATGCCTCCAAACCTTACTTCTATCCTTCTGACACAGCAAATGCAGCCATTTGAACAAAAGCTGGGTTAAATTACTTTGCCTGTGTACCGGGTCTTGTCCAGGTTCTCCTAGGGATTTAGACATAAATACCCTCAGCGATGGCATTCCATTCTCAGAACATTACTGCAAAAATAGGATTGGGACTGTCTAGACTCTAACCATGATATTTGCAGCATGACTCATAGACTAAAGTATGGCTATACTTGGGAACTTGGTTTCCAGTACAGCATTTTGAACCCATTTAGTGTTAATATATGTTCATAATATTCATCAGGTAATTTCTCTGTTTCTTAAAAAGTGAGGAGCATTTATTTATAAAATAATTGTGTACATCCTAAAATCCATCATGTGTATAGACTAACATATGACTTCCAAAATAAGGATGATTATTCTTTCTGATTTTCAACGGAAGCTATATTTTGTCTGTTAGATCATGGTATCATGGGGAAATTGATAGCATTTTTGTTTAAATAGCAGCGGCAGGGCTGCGTCCCCGGCACCCGGCCGCCCGCATGGCTAGTTTATACCCAGAAATAATTACACGGAAACTGTATTCTTTCAAACACTGCCTGGCCCGGCTAGGTCCAGTTTCTTATTGGCTAGCTCTTACATATTGTTCTAACCCATTTCTAATATTCTGTGTAGCCCATGAGCTGGCTTACCAGAGAGGATCTTAACCTGCGTCTGTCTGGAGTGGGAGCATCATGGCGACTCACTCACTCAGCTTCTTTTTCCCAGCATTCTCCTCTGTCTACTCCGCCTACCTAATTTTCTGTCCTATGAGGGCCGAGGCAGTTTCTTTATTATTAACCAATGAAATCAACAGATAAGATACAAGACCCACCTCCATCACATTTTTTTTTGTTTTTTGTTGTTGTTGATAAACTTCTCAGTAATATGTGAAAGCTCTCAGGTGTATATTTAATTGTGTGTTCCATTTGACAAGGATACTTTATACCTGAACTGTGACCATTCATGTGCATTATGGCTAGTTTGGGATTATCACTTGAGCTTGCAGTTCTGACATTTTCTCTCCAGGATGGAGTTCATAGGAGTAAACCCAACATCTCCCTGGGGACCATGGTAATGCCTGTTGAACTGAGAAAATTCCAAATTGGTTTTGATCTATAAATTAGTCAGTTAGTGTACTTTTCAAATTCTTCATAATAGAGACAGTGTCAAAGACTTCTTTAAATTATATGAAAATGATACAATCACATTTTGACATTGATATGCATGTTTTAAATTTTTCACTGTTTGAGAATTGTGTACAGGAGAGGAGACTGCAGCTGGATAAGGCTAGACAAAGAAGTGAAGACAAATGATGCAAAGAGCTGAATGGCAAGGTGAGAAATTCATATTTGTTTGCTATGAAGAAGTGGCATACATCTGTATGCATACACGAGGAGAAAGGAGGCACCTCACAAAGATAAAAATCCATATGTTCTCTCCACAGTCTCATGTATTTACATGTGCATGATAAAGTCTCATTAATTTACTGATTTTGAATTAGGCATGAATTGCCTTATGTTGCGACTAATTCCCTTCAAATAATTACAACATCCTGTACTTTCATCAAGTCAATCACCATTTCTCTCCTCTCTTATTCTCCTGCTTACACTGCTTACAACTATTCAGTACCAATTTCTTCTCTCTTCTCTCTCTCTCTCTCTCTCTCTCTCTCTCTCTCTCTCTCTCTCTCTGTCTCTAAACTCATAGAGTCCACTAAGTGCTGCCAATATGGTCATGAGTCTAAGGGCATCTACTCTATCATAGGTAGCCTATCATAGGCTACTCTATCACAACAATCCATTAGTTGTCACTAACTCCTCAGCTAGTAGTGAGATGTTGTGACCACCTCCTCACTCTAGGTATGATTTCTGTCTAGCTTGTTCTCGTACAGGTTTTACATGTGCTACCACAACTGTTGTGAGTTGATGGGTGCAATTCTCTAATAACCTGAAAACAAGGTTTCCCTGTAGTCATTTACTGCTTCCAGCTCTAACAGTCATTTGGCTTCTCTTAATCATTCCTGAGCCTTGGAAGGTGGGACTGTGATGTCCCAGTTAGAGTTAACCATTCTACAGTCTCTTATTATGTATACCTTGACCAGTTGTGGTTTTCCATGTTAATTACCATTTATCACAAAAAGAAGCTTCTCTAATTAGGACTGAGAAATGAACTAATCTATTTAGTGATACAGTTATTAGGCTTTGGGTTAATACTGTGTCCATTTAGCAGAACAATTATACTAGATTTGCCTCTAGGGTCTATGGCTTATTTAGTCACAGGTTATTAGTTTCAGTTGTGGTGCTCAGTATGGGATCCATCTTGTGGGATGGGTTTTAAGTCAAATCAGAAAGTGGTTGACTGCTTCTGTAACATTCATGTCACAATTGCACCAATGGGCCTATCGTACCAGTCTAGTTGCTATCTTATTTTCCAGGGTATACAGCTGTATAAGACTGCTGATTGTTTCTCATGTGTAGCTTTTAGAGTACCCTCTAGAACTGTGAAAGCTAGCCAGTTAAAAGGAACCTTCCAGGAAATATAGAATTGATTTCTACATGTTCCAAGAATCGAGTATATGATGTGTTCATCAATAGGTTCTGATGGGATAATTATGGAGGTTAACTAAGAGTACTGGCAATCACCTGCAGTGTTTAGGGATCTATAGGTAGCCTGTAATGTTAGGGGGGGGTCTATAGGATTCAGTGGCCAAAAACTTCAAAAGATGTATTGATGGTATTGATTTTGATTTTTTTTAAATTTTTGTTTGCTTTTCTGAGACAGGGTTTCTTTAAGTTTCTCTAGCCCCAGCTGTCCCAGAACTTGTTCTTTAGACCATGCTGCCTTCAGACTGAAAAGATATCCACCTATCTCTGCCTCCTGAGTGCTGGGATTAAATGCATGTGTTACCTCCCTTTTTTGTTAGCCGTCTGTGTCTAAGGGGCATTCATTGCCTTTCAGTTATAAGGTATCTTTTTTCCAAACTATATAATATATAATGTAATTATATGTATATTATATGTAAATATATTGTAATTATATGTAAATACATTAGGAAGTTTCTGCAGTAAAAGGATTATATACGACATTTTCCAAAATGTATTTAGTGTAGTTACCCCTCCCCACTGGCCCTCATCTACTCTCCCCCACCTATCCTATCTATTACTTCCTATTATGTGGAAATTTTGAGGAACCTGGGGACATTCTTTATGCCTTCAGTATTAGAAGATAATGTTTTATTACAGTGTTTAGGGTCTTGGCCATATATGATAACACAGGTTTCAGAGGTTTGTGAAGACATATTTGTATAAGGTAGAACAACTGCCTCTTTGAGTTCTATTATTGTGAGGAACAGTTTATAAGTATCCAGTTGTATGGCATCTGTTGAATAATGTTGATAACAAATACTCTGATTGAAACATTTAAAGGATCATGAAATACAAAGTCTGTATATGTGTCTGACCCTTGTTTGATATGATACATGCAGGCAAAACTGTACAATCTAAATAGACCAGTGAAAAAGTTGAAGACTGATGAGTAAGGAAAGGTCAAGAGACCAGGACCCTTGCTGTAGTTAAAACCAACTATCAGAACATCCTGTGATGGCAGAGAAGAGCATTCTTTCTTGTGCCCTTCCTAGTTTAACTACTTGTCAGAGATGATGTGGGTTAAATTAAGTTCAAAAACTCTACTAGCCCTTAGCTTTTATAATCCTAGTCAAGTTGATAAGGTCAGTTTGAATTTTAGTCAACATGTTGAGGATTTCTGAAAATAAGTATATGACCACAATATCAACATATATTAACTATCCTGAAAATATTTCTTCATGAATCATTAACCGATGATGAGAAAAATATTTTGACAGTTGAGATACATGATATGAAGGAACAAAACAAAATTATTGGTCCCATTGGACATCATTCGAAGCCCTACAGAACAAAACCTGGAAAATGCAACAAATAACATGTATAAAAAAAGATGACTTTTTAAGTGCTCACATTACAGTGCTCCAGAGACAACCTTCACACACTATGACCAAATCAATCATCATCAACAAATAGTCAGACTCTTTGAGAGGAGAAAAAACTTTTTGTTCACCAAAATTAAACAAAATGCGGTGAAAGCATGCTATTTTTAATTGCCTCCAGGGATTTGAATAGAGTGATTACCATACTCTTTTTTCACTATCTTTGTTCACAGTGCAGTCTGCAGGAACACAGGGACATGGCAGTAATTTCCAATTCTCTGAAAGATTGTTTTTGTTTGCAGGACATATCACTGTCACCCTAATTAGATTTTGTTAGCCAAATACTTTAAAATCTCCATGCATTTGAATCACTGAGCACATTTCCTATTCTGATTAATATTCATGCAAGTGAAAAATCATAAAATTGCAACGTGAAATTGAATAACAATAAAATGAATAAGACCAACGAAAATTAAATGTAAATATTGAACATGCTTTGCGTTTTCATTTCAAGTAGTTAAAACCAGCAGCAGCTTATAATTATAGTGCAAACTGTGGAAATCCATCAGCCAAACAGACAAAACTTGGAAAGCATCATATCTGCTTACATAACCTCCATTTTAGAAAGATATTTGGGAATACAAATTGCAATGTCAGCAGTTTTAATATTGGTCCTGTAAACAAAACAGGTCTCTGCTTAATGGTAGACAACCTGGGCAGAATAACCTGTAGCTTGAGATTGGAAGGTATTTGAGTTCTTTCCTACTCTGCCTGTATTCATTGCTATGTTGAACTTTGGAATATCATTGCATTTCTCAGAATTTTCTTCTCTTCAACCATAAAAAAAATGAAAACATGTTTCATGAGGACAGCTGAGTCAAATAAAATACAATAGAAGACTCTTTCCATAGAAAACACTATCATAAAATTGTATCATGGCGAATCTGTTATGTAAATAACACCAATTACTCTTAATATGTTAATGACCTAAATCTGTCTGAAAATTTTTTAACTAACATTTTTTTTTTGTGAGGAAGGTTGGGATGGGGAAAAATAGAGTAAATTGGATAAATCTCAGTGAAGACTAGGAGGACAGCCCCATATTCTGTGGGATGAAAGATAGAATTGTCTTTTTTTTTTTTTACTATTTACAGTTATTATGCAGGTATTTATGAGTGCTGTGCTATATCTGTCAGAAAGCAATACCTCAGCAAGTGTTCACTGTTTTCCCTTAACCTTTGTCATACAGCATGAAGAAAAAGTCACTATTTGCATACTTTCATTAATAACAGTATTCAAGAAGGAAGCAAACGATTCAATTAATGCTAAATATGATATGAAATACTCTGTTACTTTGCATTGTAGTGACTCTTAAAATGTTTGTGACAATGAAGCTGTCCTGGCTACATCTCCAATTGTATTTTAGTGAGGGTCAAATTTATCAGTTGCATGCGATCAGAAAGCATATTACTTGTTTGAGTTTCCATATATTCAGCTACAAAATGGGATTGTCCATGATTTCCTTGCAAAGTTGAAATTATTGATTTATGGAACATATATGCTATGAAATGGAAGTGTACTTTACAAAATGTTATTATTTTAAGTTTTGCCTATGCTTGTTCATGGGGTGGGGTATGGGTATTGTGGTTACATGTTTTCATGTGCATATAGAGACCATTAAGTTTTCTCAATTACTTTATTCAATATATTTTGTTTATTTAAAACATGTATGAATGTATTTTCTTTTAAATTATCTTCATGGCTATGAATTGTATACACTAATCCATTTTTCAGCATTATTCTGAAATATAGGTAATGTACTCCTTATAAGAGCTATTTAAATGTAATTTAATCTATTACTTGAGAATTTTACATGTAAATATCATGTATTTGGAGCACCCCTTACTCTGCCCTCTGTCTCTGCCAAGCTATCTTTTAACAAGTTCCACTCTCAACTTCATAACCTATTTTGAATTTTGTTATAAATTACTGAGTCCATCTAATGTTACTCAAATGTACATGTGTGCAGAGTCACCCTTTGGAACACTGGAGAGCTACCATGAACCATATCATGGACAAAAAGCTATTTCTTCTTCTCCTTCAGCAACCATAAATTACCAATCAATAATTCTTCAGGTAGGGGTGTGGCCTTCAGAGAGCTTTTCTTGTTTATCATAAAAAGTTTTAACTGGCTTGATTCTGTACAGGTCTTGTGTAGGTAATCATATTTATTGTGGTTGAGAAAATCATGTCATGTTCAGAGAACAGCATTTGACAGACCTTCTCTCTATCCTATAGCTCTTATATTCTTTCTGCCGCTTTTTGCTGGATGTTCCCTTACTCTCAGGGGAAAAGGTTGATAGAGATGTCCAATCTATAATTGAGTACTCACTGTAGCTTGTTTTAAGCAGGTTGAAGGGTTCTAAATCTCTGTATTAAGCACTACCTACAATGTAAAGAAGCTTCACTAGTGAAGACTGAGAGCTCCACTAATCTATGGACCTTACTAGGTGGTTAAATTTAAGGAAATTTTCCTAGCTAGTTTCATCTTTATAGCAATCTGTGATCAATACCTTTTAAAATTGATTTTAGGTTTATTATTTATTTCCCAAATGAAGCATATCTGCCTATGTTTATGCAATATATTGTGCCCAGAAATAATGTGCTCCCAAACTGCACATCTACTATATAAGAGAACCAATATTTAAACTTAGCTTTGCTGACTCCAATGCCACTAACTACTCTTTTCCTGCTGCCTCCCTCATCTTCAGAAGATCATTAAAACGAAATATTTCTCTATTAAAATACATCATTTCACTTCAAAAATGCTGCAAGTTTCTCACTCTCAAAATTGTGACTTCTGAAATAAAATTAACAGTAATTGAGTCATAGTCATAGATGGTTGAACCCTAATGGTTAATGAAGGGGAACATAAGTCTGCATTTCAACTTGAGTCTTTGTACATGACATCGATTAAATAATCTACATTATTTTTTTCAATATCATGTCCTCTATTTATCTATTTAATCACCATATAGTATCTATGCTGAATATTTGCAAAGTGTAAAAGTTCTTTTCTTAAAGCAGAATGTCTGGAATGGCATGTGACTAGTTCCTAAGCTGTAGGGACTCAGTTCACAATTCCAAAAAGAGTCTGTTAGGAGCTTTATTGATGGTAGATTTTGAAGAGAAAACATTAGTAATAAGGTTGATTCTTCCTAGACTAGCTCGAAAGAAATGCAGTTGAGACAGCTGTTTGTGATGATAAGACATCAAGGGTGGTTGTATACAAAGAAGGTTAATTTTTGATGAACTAATTTCTACTTACACTTAATTTCACAGAGAAACAAAGAAAATCCCCATATGGAACTAGCCAACCAGAGGGCTCAGAAAATCCCAACAAAAGTTTAGTTCGATATAGTTTTTGTGACTTTTCAACAACTTATATTTCTTATTAGTCATAAATAATTGTTTAAAATGCTAAATCCATCTTTATATAACCTCTCCTCCTTCATTTCTCTCTTATATTATCCAGTCCATTCTATACAGAGTAACTGAGGTCATCCTCTGAAAACACAACTCTGGTAATGTCATCCAGATCACCTTCTAAATTTCAAGTATTCTAATAATTTTCTAATAAAAAAATAAAAGTTCCTTCAAAATCACTTATGAAGATCATATCAGGATTCTCAAAGAGACTAACCTATCAGTATCACCTCTGAACACTTCTCATTTTGTCTGTTTTCACTGGTCATTGCTTTGTAATTGCCTATGATAGAATGAGAAACAAATAGTATACCCTTTGAGAACAATTATAGAATGATTATAAATAAAACCTGATTTTTACAATTCATGTGCTATCCATATCTATCTTTGGTCACAGTAAAGCAAAAAAAAAAAAAAAAAAAAAGTCCCAATCTCACTAATTGCTAAGAAAGGCAGGAAAATAAAGGGATTTGTCAATTTGCACAAAAACATGCATAAGGGGCAAGTTTTGAATCAAGACACCTTTAAAATTCCCATTTTTAAACATGATTTTAAGATCTTTAATAGGTGTCTCTGTACTGCACAACCAGAAAGAAGTGCTTAAGTCAGGCTTGGTCTAGAGGGCTATTTTTATATGGACCAAATTAGATTTGTGAGCAGGCTGCCAGACATTACTGGAAACTAGGCAGTATTTTCCACACCCTGTACTCTTCAACCAGGTCACCAAATCTACTGCCAGAAGCATCATCACCAGGATTTGTGCAGGGCATCTTCCTCTGCTAGTCTTGACTTCTTGTCTCTTGCCTTAATCTTCTGCAGCAATCTGAAACCTTTGGTTCTGTACTGTAATTAAGACTTCATCTTCTGACCTTGTGTGTTCTTGTGACCCATTTGAAACCCTTTCTTCTGATGGAAGTCTGGAAGGCTCTCCCAAAACTTTGTTGCCTCTGCCCTTTGGCTTCACATATGGCAGCAATGAGCTAATTCTGGCAAGTGTTTGGCAGCTTAGACCTGATGACCAGCACTACTGAGTCCAGTGGTGCTACTCTGAGAACAGGAATAGGTAGACAGATGCAGCATTTTTACAATAGTCTTGGTTCTGCCTAATTTAATTTATAACTATGAAGATAAAAAAAATTCATTGAGTAGTACATCTGATGATATAATGATCAAATAATAATGAGTATCCTATTAGGTAATACAAAAATTATTTAGTGACATATTTCATACCTAGGCTAAAATATCTTTGGCAATTAGGTTGGTTAGAAATAATAACTGTCACTGATTGCCTTCCATTTGCAATCATAAAAGTAACTAAAGCTAAAAACAAACAGGTTCTCACTGGGGTCTGAATTAAAATTCTTATTCAATATGTGTAACTTACCACTTCTCTTACCTCTTAGGAATTCACGTATCCCCATAACTCATTACTAGTTTATCCAAATATCTAACAAGTCTTAGAAGATAGGTCCAAACTTTTGATATTCGGACAAGATGTCATCTACAAAGCTTATGCTCTAGAACTACACAATTGAATTGCAAGCAAATCAAACCAGAGCAAAAAGGCTGACAGAATGTTTTAAATAACTTTACATGTTTTAAGTAAGTATACAATTTTATGTTAGGTCACAGTCATATATCTATCCTGGCATATACCCATGACTTACCGATTACCCAGGACATTTTTGCTTTAAATCAGCAATATCCAAGTTAATTTTGAAATGGAATACTTTACTTTGATCTTTTCATTTGTGATAATTTGGTGGGAGACTCCTTAAATAAGGAAAGCACTAGGGAATCTACTAGGTGATTGTTCACATGTATGGTCTTTTATTCTTGAGGTTTTAAAACCTCAAGATAAATTTTCTCAACAGTATCAGAGGTATTCTGACTTATATTGAGGCATTTCCTTACATATATTTTTTTGGTAATTTCATATTTATATAACAAGTTTAAAATAATGAATATTTTGAGTATTACCTCAAACATGTGATACTGAATAGACAATGATTGCAAATCTTCCCATAATCTAAATCCTATCATTGAGCTTTTACTCTAATTTACTTATCCTGTATATATTCCTCCAATCATTCTTAAGTACTTCTTATTGTTGAGTGTACTTCAGACTAAAATATAGAGATCATTGCATCTCGGGCAAAATAGTTTATATTCAGCTCTACTAAGGCCAGTGAAACCATTCACAACTCAACTTCACTGGGCCTCAGTTTCTGAATATTAAAACAAGGAGGGCATGTTCAAATGCCCTCCTTTGGCTCTGCTGTCTTTTCTGACATTCTGTAGTTGTCTGATATTTGCCTTTTAAATTGATTGACATGCTTGTGCAAAAATGCCTTCTTGTTCGGTTCAAAAAGGATTATGACAGAAAGTGCATTGTGTTTGTCTCTGGGTTATTTGCTTAACCAAAGCCAGAGTGGCTTAGAATAGCCCTGCTTATAAGTCCATTGTGGTTTTTTAGGCAAAGCAGATGTTTACAGGTAGCTAGGGGAAAAAAAAAAAACAACAACAATGTGTCAGATGAATGTTTACAAAGTTAATGAAAGAACCCTTCTGTATTGGAAAAAAGAGAGAGAAATGAATAAACTTGCAATTGAAAATGAATTGCAATGAAACTTCTGGACCAGTCTTGGGGGAGGGAGATGAAATGTCTCATAATTGAAAAGCTGAGCAGAGGAGGTCAGAGGTCAGAGGCCACAGAACCTGAAAGCACTATTTCTTGTTTTAAGAAGATTGGGCACTTCTGTTCTTGTCATGTAAGATTTTTAGACTGCTGAGAAGACAAACTTAAATAAAACAAACCAATAAGTAAAACGGATTGTCATAATAGGCAATCTCAGAGGGCAAAGTGGATGCTTCTAGAAACATATATCAAAAGAAAGAAACCTCACAGAATCAAGTCAAAGAAATGGAGAATGCAAGCCAGACTGGCTGCAATCAGCCTCCTTCTGCGGGCTAGGTTATGTTGAAACAGGCCCTACATGCCATTTCCTTGGGAATTCCTGAAATAGCCCCTGCATCAAGCATGCAATTTATCAATTCCAGCACTGTTGGGACAGAAGCACTTTCCATAGATAGAAGTATCAGCTCCAACTGAAACAATGCTGTACAGATTGAGCTGTGTTTTTAGATCTCACTACAAAGAGATTATTTTCAGGAATCTCAGTGAGCTTAAAACTATCTGTGTATTTTTTCAGAATGGCCATAGCTTCCTTAAAATTGCCTGTTTCAGGAAACTTCCAGAAATCAAACATGTCAAACAGAAGGATCACAGAGATAGATGATCAGTACTATAAAAGGTAGAATATAAAGTCTTAAGTAAGTTTGGTATCAAAGAATCTGTGTTAAAACATACTCTCCCCTTTTTTTTTTATCACATTTCATTAGTTCCATATCTAAACTAGGAAAGAGTAATGATTAACATGATATTTGCATTAAGAAAATAATATTGTGGAAAATCTAAAAATAATATGGAAAGCTGTATTTCAAATACTGTTTTCCTTTTCCCATCTTAACACTCTATTGCTTATGATGATGGCTCATTAGGCACTGTCAAACATTTCAAAACCTAATTCTAAAGCTTATTTGAAAATGGCTTCATTAATTTGGCATGCAAGTACCCAGTTACTGTAGGCATGACTAAATTTGTTAACCTTGTATGAGATTGGGATAGGTAATCATCCTTTTTTATAAGCTCTATTGGTTCAAGGTTATATCTGCGTATATATCCTATGTTTGCTTTGACAGTGGAGAGGGAAATGGAGGATTGTATGGTTCATTCATAATATAAAGGTTTACATTAAAGTTACATTCTACAATTCTGGTCAGTATAAATTATGGAAATTAGCAGATGGGAGACTTCTTAATTATATTTTTTTCATATTAGCAACCTATTTGATTAGTCCTCCACACTTTTAAATTAAATTACAAAATAATTATGAGATCTACTCCTAAAATATTTCACTGAGAATGACAACAAACTGTTCAACATAGAAATCAGTGTATAACACATTAATGTGAATATTAAATGTCTGTAAATTGCCAGTTAACCTGGCATATCTTTAGCACCTAGTAAAGCAAGTGTTGACCCAGTTATTAAACAAATGGCAAGCATTGATTCATCTTTTCTACAGCCAACTGCAGAACATTCATCTTTGCTGAAGTCATTGTTTTAGCTTGGTAAAATTCTGTTGAATGTATCGACAGTCTGCTAGCCAGAGAGCCAGACAGCCAGCACGCATATCATCTTACATCTGCATTTATTAATGGCTTAGAATGTTCATCTGTTGTTCTTAGTAAGTGGAACCCTATGAAGCAAAGGATTCTTTGAGTAAATCTATATATAAATGTTCTTTTTATGGGAAAAAGCTCCTTGGAATGTTCCTCATAAATTAAAAACAAGGAACAAGTGTTGGTCAGAGAGAGAGAGAGAAATCATTAGAGTCTGCAAAGCTTGAAATGGCACGCAATAGAATCTTCTCATCCAAGGAAAAGATAAATTCATTTGATTCAGATCAGGAGAACATTTTTTCTCAATGTCTTAAAATTGTATTTGTTTAGATTTTTATGATGGTTTAGGATGGTAGAGACTTTAACAAAGGAGAAAACAGCAACAGCATCATCAAAAACAAAACTTTAGCAAGTATTCCATGAGTTATTTGTGCTTAAATAGCCTCACATACTGAATTTCATTTCTTTCTGCTTTGGGGTTACACCTGGAATTGAAGAACACTGTGATTCTATCATTGCATTACAATAGCTTTTCCAAGATATTTTGCATATTGTTTGTGGTCTTTTCTTAGCAAAAGTGCAACAGATCACATTATAGTGTAGAGCATTAAGGGCCAGCATAATTGCTGCAAACTTGTTCAAGTGACTACAATTGAAGGGCTGAAAATTTCACTTTCAATGTACATAATATAGTATCTTAATATAATCATAGACAAGTGTAGCTAATCCCGGAACTAAAACAGTAATACCTCAAATTAGGCTAGGAATTAAGATTCATAGAAAGGTTTAATTTTACCAATGAATTCCATTGGATCATACAGTTTTATATACCACATACAGGAAGAAGGAAAATAAAATTATTCATTTGTAATACATAATAACATCACCTCAGTCTGATGCCATAGAGTCTAACAGCAACGAAATTAGTATACCCATGCTGATCAGGGTGGTGATATTAAGAGATAAATTTCTGGGAAAGAAAACTGTTGACATATAACTGGAAGAATAACATCTAGATATAGATAATGTAGAAAACAAAGTACAAATAAAATTGCATCATTTTTGTAGAAAATAAACAAATTTGATTCAGAGAAATCACAAGTTTAGCTTAATAAGATTCTCAATTCATGCTAAATGCAATAATTCAGTCTGAAGTATACTTGAGAAATTAGCAGTACTTTTATCTGGTTGTTTATTTGACTTGGAAAGGGAATGTGATAAGTACTTCTTTTTAATACAAATTATCAAGGGTTGATGTGCACAAGTTGCATACAAGTTACTTTCATCTTTCCTTCAATTCAGACTGCTTTCATCTCTTCTTCTGAAGGTGAAACAACGAGAAAACTAGGTCATGATAAAGAGGACATTTTATTTCACTTCAAGTCAGCTTTGTAAAATCTTCCAGTTTTAGATAGGCTTCCCATCCCAGACAGTGCTTTTACAACTGATGGTAAATAATGATGAAAATGCAAATTAGGATTCATCTCTTTTTGACAAATAACTGAAGGTGTTCTATTTACATATAACTTTAGGGCATCGTAACTCAATATTGGTAAATATTTACACATCAGCAATCACCATGAACCCTCATGTTCATAGCAATACATATTGTTGTGTACATGGAAAGAGTACTTGAATTGCTGGTAATTTCATTTGCTTTAATCTCCTATCTTCCTTCACAGGAAACATTCATTATCACTGGCAGCATTAGCTAACACAGAAGACAATGGAATTAAGTTTATGTCTCAACTAATAAAGTAATCTTTTAATAAGTGTCTGCAGGCATCTTGCAGATAGAGCTGAACTGCTTCATCAGTAAATCAAGGAAATAACAAGGGAATAACAGAATGGGTCTACATCCTCATTTTACCTTTTTGCATGTTCTCAATTATTTTGGCTTTGAAATATATAGCTCATCTTGGATGCAATATGGAAGATTCTGTGGCCACACAGAAGAAGACATCAGATATGTAACCATTTGTCCCTGGACCCAGATTTGTCCCCTGAAAGAAAATCAGCACGCTCTGTGTGACTCCCGCAGTAGCTCCAATTTTCCTCAGAAAATCACATAGAATTTGATTCTAAGAATTGGTATTTTTCAATCAGATGTTTTTTTTTTCTTTCTTTTTAACCTAAACTTGAGAGTCAATCAGGTTGGTCTTCTTTGTCATCTCCCTACAAGTGCAATCAATAAACCCTTTCCATTCCATTTGACCCGTCAATGACCTAGCGTAGGCCTCCTCTTCTCTCAGGTCTAAATTGTTATAGTCTTTTAAATGATTTTTGTGCCTCTAATCCTGCCTAGTTCTAATTTATACTCAAAAGCCAGGGTGATGTATCTCTTAACACACCCTCCCCCACTGCCCTCTTCTGCTGTGCATTACCTACAATAAGAAGAACAGCATTATTTTTCTATGGTGTTGTATATTGGTTATTTGTCTCATTACTGTGAAAAAAAATACCTGTGTAAAACAATCTCATGGCTGAGAGGTTTATTCTGGATAACAGTCAAAAAGTATAGTGTATCATAATAGGGGAAGTATTGAGGTGGGAGTGTGAAGCAGATGGTCTAATGAATGTCTAGTCAGGACGCAGAGAAAAATAAAATATGCTGCTTAGTGCTTTAGTGCTTTCACCTTCTTAAAATTTTATATGGGTGAATGTTTTGTACCATATGCATGCCTAGTGCTGGCAAAGGTAAAATGGGGCATTGTATCCTCTTGTCTAAGGTTTCTGTCCTGCCTGGTTCCCACAGTCATTAAGTCCCAAAGAAATCACACAGAGGTCTATATTAGTTATAAACTTATAGGCCCATTAGCTCAGGCTTCTTATTAACTCTTACAACTTTTATTAGCCCATTATCCTTGCCTATGGTAGCTACGTGGCTCGGTACCTTATTCAGTGAGGCAGTCACATCTTGCTTCTTCTGTGGTGGACTCACAACTGCAGAAAGAGCTTCCTTCTTCCCAAAATACTCCTGTTCCCATTGACCTGCCTCTACTTCCTAACTGGTTGTCCCACCTATACATCTTGCCTGGCTACTGACCAAACAGTATTTATTTAAAATATAATTGATAGAATACAATTGTCCCACACCACTTCCCCCTCTTTTATTTAAATAACATGAACTCTGAATCAAATATCCTTTGTTTATCCTTTCTCCTGACCATTAGCCATAACAACTTATAACCAACATCTTAAACAAAGGAAAATATCCATAGTCCATTTTTTTGTGAATGTGGGTATAGTTCTCCAGGCTACTTCCTGCTGGGTAGAAGTGATGATAATCTTATGAGGACCTAAAGAAAATTTAGAATTATGATCAAGTCCTGAGTGGAGCATACTGTGAGGCTTGATCATCTCAGGCAGCATATCCAGACTCTCTGTGTATAGTTCATCTTTATGTGGCTTTATTTAACCTCTTTTTCTTTTATTTTTAATTTTTGGTTTTTTGAGACAGGGTTTCTGTTTATCTTTGTCCTGGAACTCACTCTGTAGACCATGTTGTCCTTGAACTCACAGAGATCTGCCTGTCTCAGCCTCCCAAGTACTTGGATTAAAGGTGTGTGCCACCACACCCAACTACTCTCTTTTTTAAAGGACTTTAACCTCTTTCTTCTCTCTCCCAAGCCTTCATATATTTTTAACACATGGTAAAATATTTAGAGGTTTTCTTTGTCTTTGAAGCTCTCTTTACTGTATTATATCTTTCTTTTTCTGACAATGTGAGTCTTTAATTTTGCTAAGCAATGTTGAGAGGATTAAAGCTGTAGCCTTGATGGCTGGATCCAGCTCATTCCTTAGCTTTCCACGATTCCAGCCTCATGGCAGTGGTGCCATCTGTAGCCATATTTATTGCCAAAAGTCTATGGCATTTCAAGGTCCCTGCCAACAAGCAAGCTACAACAGTGTGCTCACAAACCACACTCAAATGCTTTGTAGAGGGACCTGAAAGAGTCAGAGTTTTCACTGGCAGGATGGCTCAGAAAGCCAGCATTTTAAAATGGTGTGGCTTTTTTCATGCTACTACTGAAAACCAAGAAGCATGCAATCAGCTTTTTATGAACACCATTTAAGTGTTTTGTGGCAGGACCTATTAAAAGAGCCGCAAGGTTTTACAGCTAAAGCTGAGTCAGGAAGCCTCTCTTAAATTAGAGCACTTGCCTCTAGCAAGCATAGCCCACCAGAGAAATTGCTGCTATCAATAAGCTGTTCTTAACTCTTTTAGTTCAAGTCTAGAATTACTTCCCAAGCTTTCTCTGGCTTTTTGTTGATACAGTTGTCCATGTAGGTGCCATTTGAAATGGTGCACCTTCTCATATTATGGCAAGAACTCCAAATGAGAACTTTAAAAAACAAAACAACAACAACAACAACAACAAAAAAAAAAACACTATTGACTTCTCAGAAATTGTTTGCAACTATACTAGACAGTAATTTTGGAACTTAACCATCACCTAATTTTTGCAGGATCTCATTAAGAAAACATCTCTCCCATGACAGCAGAAAGCAGTTCTAGAAGTTGATGCCCCCATCCCCAAAAAAGTTTGTCCATATGGTTGGGAACACTGTTTAGGGGTTGTTGTTGATTATTACTTGTACTAGATAGAAGGCTGGGGTGAAAACTATATTTGTTCAAAAAAAGGGAGGGTAGTAATAGTGGGCAATACTTGTGAGCTATTATTTATGGATAATTTATATTGGTATAGTTTTTCTATATTGATACAAGTTCAAATTATGTTTGTTATTTTTACATTATTTGCATATATATACAAAGTTATTTTGTCAGATTGCATATATGCATGTTTCTACCTCGGTTTAGGACATTTTGTATATTGATACAACTTTTAGGGTATATTTTCATATTATTATAAGTCAATAGTTGTTCGTGTTTGCTGAACATACAGTCAGATCAATTAGGTTCTTTAGATACATAGAGATTGTATTCTGTCCAGATAGGTATCATTCAACCACTTCAAGGTCTGTGGAACATGACATTTAAATAACTTAGGGTTCTGTTCACATAAGATATGACTGATTCTGACATCAATCTATTCCTAGGAGAATGTTGAACACCAAAGACACTGCACTTGGAGCTTGTTTCCTTGGCAAAACTGGCCTTTGGAAAAGAAACTGACAATGCCTCAATCACTGACAAGTTACACAGTATCCGGAAATGGATAGGTAGGACTATCAAATCTTGCCAAGACAGAATAAAAGGGTTTTGAAAAATTCCCTGCCTCTGAAAATGGTCTGTCGGTTACACTAGGCCTTAGCCAAAGTTGGTCGCTTTAAAGTTGCAAAATGAGACTTTGGGTGATTGCTCAGGTATCTAATGGTCTCTGCCATATACTGCTCACTTTGGAAGCTACTTGATTGTACTTCCTGCCTGCTCAAGTAATATTATCTCTCTTCTCAGGCCTTTGAAGGGATTGAAGATTAGATAGTCATAGTTACTGTATTCTTATGATCTAGCCAAGCCATTTCCTATACAAGACTTGGACTCCATAGAGTAGAATATTTATTAAAACATTTAGCATATGTTCCTTGCTTAGTATTGTTTATGCTGGATATAATTCTAATTATAACTGATATCTGTTCATAGTGTATATAGTTTTGTATTGGGTTTGGACCACTCATTTAAACAAAATGAGGAGCACATTCTGTTCCTTCAGCCAATAGCCTTTAAGATACCAGCCCACTGGGGCATGGTCCCTTATACTTTAAAAAGCAGCAGGAACCATGTGCTCTTTCTCTCTTGCTTCTGGCTCCTGTTATAGTTGCTAGGCTCTCTATTTCCTGTTTGTGAACAGAGGACTATTGTTTGGGAAGGTGATCTATAAGTTTTCCCCCTCAAATAAATAACCCTTTTTATTATCTGTAATTCTTAACTGGTGTGGGATTGTTTTACAGCTTCAGTATCCCCTGGAACTGGAGTTTCAGGTTGTTGGGTATGGCCAAGTGGACGCTGAAAATTAACTACTGAGCTCTCTGACTCTTTAATCATGGTTTGCATGTTTTTTTTCTTTTCTTAACACTCTCATACTATTTTAAGGATTTGTGTGTTTTGTCATTAAAGTAGTTTTTCCTACATCAATATACCAATTCTAGAAACTCCCACACAGGCATGACTTGAGGCTTGTTTACATGGTGATTCTAAATCCCATCAAGTTGATAATCAAGATTAACCATCAGAATGTGGTTAGAAAGAAGACAATAGTAATTAAACGTATGTGGCTTCAGGCAGAAACTATGGTATATGTGAGAGCCTGAAGACTAATGGAAAGGAGATACCTTACATTCTGCTGGAATTGTAGACTACTAGTTTACAAATTCTGCTAAGAGGAAATCCAAACTGTTTAATGTGTTCTACAAAGTCCTTCATGGACACCTTTAGGTCTATATATTGAGCCTCATTTCTTATAGCTTTATCAGTTCTACCTACAAATATAGACTTCAAAATCCTATTTCTTTCTGTCTTTGCTGCCATTTTCCTATTTTAGGGCATCATAATCTTCCCCCTGGATTACTATAATAGCCTCTTAACTGGTTCCTTTGTTGAAAATAACTTCTAGTTCTAAATCATTTTATTCAAAATGTGATCTTTATAAATGTAATAGTGTGATTTATTGAGAATTTTATCTAATGGGGTGACCTATTGAGAAATTACCTAGTGTTGGATTCCCTTGTCTATAACTCATCTACAAAGGATAAAAAAGCATTTTCTATCTCCTAGAAGGAGTATCTAGAGCAGTATATTATAAAAGAGATAGAGAATTTCTTTAAAATATCTGGGTAGGGAACTGTACTTTCAGGTTGCACCTGATCCTAGGACACTGTAACCTCATAGACAACAATCACCATTAAGTTTATGCAGAACCAGTACCTACAGAGAAGAAAGTTGCATGTCTCTGAACTCTATTAGGGTGATAACTGTATTATTAACATCTCTGAAGCTAGATATCATCATGGTGCCTAGAATTCAGTCTCTATTTAGTAAAAATACTGGGCTTCATGAAGAATTCAGTACAAAACCTGGCATGGATCTTTCAAAAACTATGGCCCTTCTACAGGCCTTTTAACATAGATTTGATGACTTCATGGACTTCTACAATATTATGGTGAAAAGCATTAATGCAAAAAATATATATGATTTACTAAAGCCAATGTTATCAATAAGAGCCTGAGAAATTGGATTTAGATTGTTGCCAATACCATATTACAACATGCTGTTTCTTAAGATATTTATTGTTACAGAGGTAAGTAAAGCCATAAATCTACGTATTTTTCAAATACATCTATGAAAATAGAGTTAATGGGTTACAGTAAAATGTGGAACTATGCCACGCACTGCACCCCCGTGTCTGTGCTCTGTGCGCTGGCATCCAATTCCTGAGCTTCAGAAAAGGGGGCTGGAAGTTGAGAACTCAGACGCAGACACAGACTGACACACTCAGCTCCAAGTGCTGGTTCAGAAAGCCCCCTTTATTAACACCATGTAGACTTAAATACACTGCAGTTAATGGTCAACAGGTGATCCTCTGATCCTCTAACTAGGCACAGCTTCTAGTAACTTATATTAGAAGGTTCTAGGAGGGAAAAGCAACTGAAGGCCAGGACTCATTAATCCCAACAGAAATATATGTGATAGGTTATAAATTCTGATTACTATCTTAGCTTTTGCATAGGTTGGAATCTAATGATCAGCTAAGGTAATACACATCAAAGGGTTTCATCTGCTATTCATTCACAAGGATAATATGTCAAATAAAAGTTGGTCAAAGTTATAGGGGCTAAATACGGCCTAACAGTTGGCTTAGTATTTTCAATCCTCCAACTGTACACAATTGCAAAATTCTAATTTATAAGCCTTTTAGAATTTTTAATGTACGTTTGGTATTCTCTCTCTCTCTCCATTATGCTTTAGTGGGGGGAGGGGAACTGAGGTCACATCATCTATATATGTGTCACAGACTTAGCCATTACCTGAAAAGACCAAACTTTTATACAGAAGGCTTATTTCAGGCACATGGGTTTTCTGTGTCTACAAGGGATGAAACTAGGGAGATTATAGTGACCAAAGCAATAGTCAGTAGGGGAAATTCCAGTATGATATTAGAATACTGGCCATAGACACAGGTGATCAGAAATTGTGCAGTGACACTTGATCCAGATACATACAACTTGACCACATGACTTCTTGCCATTGAACATATATGAGTTACATGTATTTTGGGGGCTATGTAAATTACTTGGTTGAGGGTTGCTTTGTGAAAGTCATTTTGTGTCTTAGTTATTTTTCTATTTCCATGGCAAAGCAACAAGACCTAGGCAATTTGTAAAAGGAGGCATTTTAATTGAAAGCTCACTTAGAGTTTCAGAGGGTGAGTTCATGACCATCATGCCAAGTAGCATGGCAGAAGACTTGCAGGCATGGCATTGGTGCGGTAGCTGAGAGCTCGCATCTTCAGACAACCACAAGTTAGATAGAAATAACTTAGATTGATGTAAGTTTTTGACACTTCAGAACCATCCCAAGTGATATAGCTTTAACAAGGCCACACCTCACTTAAAAAGTTCTACCCCTTGGGAACCAAGTACTCAAACATATGTGGTTATGGGGGCCATTCTTACTCAAGCCACTACATATTTATTTCTCTCTTAATTTTTATATGACTACCTATGAATAACATTTAATTTAGAATAAAGTTGAGCTTTCACCATTAATCTCGAGAAGTTAGATTTTGTATTTGTTTAAGAAACCATGTGTTAAGACCTTTAGATAAATTAATGAAATGAGTAACTTTTTTCTAATCCTTTTCTTTTCCAAACTCATAAACTTGGGTTTTTTTTAGACCTGAGAAACACCCTGAGAGTGTGGCATTAGCAAATTCACACATGAAGAAAACAAGTCTGCCCCTGATATTTGTCTTTGATCCTTTTGCACTGTCATAGTAATTCTAAAGAATACAAACTCAACATATACTTAGTGCTGAGTGAGTGAGTGGGTGAGTGAGCCAGAGCCCTGAGAATGTAGGTGACTCTGTGCTATGGAGATGGAGACTGCAAGTCTGACAATGGAGAAATTTTATCCCTTTCTGGTCTCCTAAGTCCACACTTAAATCTGTCCCTAATGACAATACTCTTCTAATTAAAAAGGATGGAAGTTTTCATTTTCTCTTAGCTATATATCCTAGAAATATAATGTATTTTAAGGATACTATTTTTCTTAACAGTGAAAAAAGAATACTTTTTTTTCTACAAAAAAGAACAAGAAAAACAACTTTACTATCAGTCAAGCCCGAAGATTGCTACCTCATCTGTTTTCAAACTTGAGCGTCAGTTTCTCACCTACAAATTGAAAGTGATGCTCATAATTTCTGCAGGATCCCAGATGGAGGAAGATAATGTACATGTAAAATCATTTAATGTATAATTGTTTATGCCATGGTAATGACTCAACCAATATTAATATTATTTTTTTTAACATTTCACTAAATAAAATGGGGGGAAAGAGATAATTCATATTCACTGATGGAGGAAAGTTTTAGTGTCTTATTAACATTTTTAGAACTATAGAACTATTTTTAACAATGTATTTAATTTGTGAATGTACCAGTTAGGATTATAGTTGTTCTGATGAAACACCATGAACAAAGCAACATGTAAACCTTTTTCTCCAAAGAAAAGTTTTATTTTACTCTTGTTTCACATCATTGCACATCAGAAGTAAGTCAGAACAGAAACTCAAACATGACAGGAACCTGGAGGCATGAACTGCTGCTTACTGGCTTGCTCATTGCTACTTGCCCAGCCTGACTTCTTATAGAATCCTGGACAACCAGCCCAGGGGTAGTACCTTACACAATGAATGGGATGTGCCTTGCCTCGTTGATCACTATTTGAAAAAAAAAATGTCCTATAACTAGATATTATGGGGGCATTTTCTCAGATAAGGTTCCCCTTTTGCAGATGACTATGGTTTGTGCCAAGCTGACATAAAACTAGGTAGCACAATGTGTATGTGGGTGAAGTTTTTATTTCCTCCTTTCACCATGTAGGTTCTAGTGACTGAACTCAGGTCATTAGGCTTGGCAGCAATTGCCTTTATCTGAAAAGACCTCTCACTCTCCTAGCTGTGAATATATTTTGAGTAGTTCAATCTGAAATCTCATAGAGATAATAGAGCAAAAGAATTGCTAAATTATGTGTATTTGAAACAAAGCAGCAGTCTTTTTATAACACAGCATCCATTTTGACAATCAATTAGGCCTTCAGAAATTTCACTTGTTCCGGTTCTCTGTTGGAACTGATCTCCACAAAATCAACATACCTTTGTATACTCAGTCATACACACACACACACACACACACACACACACACACACACACACACACACACACACAAGGTTGTGTGCTTGCATAACTGTTAGGAACTACTTAGTTAACTCAAAGAGACTGTAAATATTTGGTTTGCAAACTTAGCTTCTTATTATTGATACCTTCTATCAACAGACTATACTGTAAACTGTAAAGGGGCTTCCATGATACTTAGTCATTTTTTGGCAGTAGTTAATGCCAGTCTTCAGATGCTGCTGGATCCTTGGCAGTATAAGCAGAGTTCTGGCCTCTCATACAAGACATTACAAGGTCTCCATTATACCAGAGTTTAATATGCTCAGCCAGAAGGCTTTCTATACAATCTACACACAGAATCTCTTTCTTGTTTTTAGAAGAAACAACTCTTCCCTCCTCCCCTGTGGTATGTTGCAAAATTGCCATAATTACATGGACAGCTACAGGACTCACAGTCCAATCAAAATAGACAATCAAAATAAATATATTTCACAAACAACTTTCAGAATGAGTCAAATCAAACCAAAACACACCACTAATTACTTAGGTATATGAGTAGAGACATACTCATTTTTATTAACATAAGGAAATTTAGCTCTGTGCTACTTTAATTTAAGTAGAGAGACCTTGCTTTAAAGCTATCTGTTAGAGAAACTCTTATTTAGAGATTAAAATGGGGTTTTTGTTCTTTGAATATTTTTGTCACCTTGGAAGTCTGTTGAGAAAAACCCACAGGACAATTATAACAATTATAAAGTTAGAGTTACAAATTACCTTTTCTCATTCAGTCTTACTGAAGCCCTTAAAGAAATCACATGACGATAAGAGGAGAATTTTTTTTTTCTTCTCAATCTTTTTTTGTGTGCATGAAACCAAGGGAGCTCTCTAGGTTGTCAGTTTTGTGAATGGTAAAGCCAGGAAAAGTAGAGTTTGATAATTTCCTCCTAGTCAAAGATAGTGAGACCTTTAGAAGTGATTTTGGCACAGATGCAGGTGAATAAACACAAAGCCTATTGACATAACCAAGAGCATCTACAGGATTTAATCAAACATGGCTGGTTTTTGATGAATTGATATATGCAGGAATAAAACATGCTAACAAATGTTTAGGACGAAGATGTTTGAAGATGATGAATTTTGAGAATGGTAGTCTATGGAATGAGCCTTACCTAAGCTTAAGGATGTTTGTGAAGGACAAAAATCTAGGAATTACAATTTTCTATATCCATTGAACTATTTTCTTCTCCCTTAAAATATTCTTTCCAGTTTCCATCCTCCTCCAAACCCATTATTTAACCATCTTATTGAAACTAAACTGATTAGTTATATATCTCATATTATGACAAAATACAAGACAAAACCTTACTTTGGCTAACAGTGTGAGAGGGTGCAGTTTATCATGATAAAGGAATTGATGCCCCATGTTAGCATGTGATTGAGATTATTCACTTCTCCACTGCAGCAAGAATAAGAGACTGGGGACTGCTGGAACTTGTCTGACTTGCTCATTTTTCTTTTTCAATCATGCTAAGTGCCTATCCAATGAAAGGCTGTCACTCATTTATACAGTGGGTCTTCTTGCCTCAGTTAGTCCTCTGTAGAAGGTTTCACTGACACACCAGAAATATGCATCACAGGTGATTCTTCCTACTCTACTCAATTTGAAAATACAGATTAACCATCACATCAACTTATATTCTCACTCCACAGAAATGTCTTAAATTCTTCTCCTTACTTACACAGTTAGGTAAAATGTATAGTAAATGTTATATTTCACTGAAGTTGCAATGTGCATCCTGTTCTTTTCATTATATACAAGCACCTTCACATTGAAGGCTTCTAGAATTCTGCTTGGGTCATAAAACGAACTTAGTAAGTCTTTGCTAAATGAATAAACAATTACCATCAAACTCCATAATAAGACCTATTAATCCCTCCAATACTATGTTTTTTCCATTATATGATGGTGGATACTTCTTTAAAAAGTTTAGCATAACTTCTAAATAAATGTCTTGCCTCCCCCTTCCAAATTTTGGCATTAGAATACACACACACACACACACACACACACACACACACACACATACAGATCTTCTGTTGACGTAAAGAAAAAATATCGTTTTAAAAAGCTTTCTTTGTACAATTTCTAGACTTTTGCAGCTATAGGTTTTGAAATTAGATAATGTACCAATCAGGCTTTTTTGTTTTATTTCATTTTTTTTTCAACCTGACACAAATTATGTTTATCTGAGAAGAGGTAACCTCGACTTAAAGAATGCTTACATCATGTTGACCTGTAGGCAATTCTGTCAGGACATTTTCTTGATTAATGATTCATGTGGGAAGGCCCAAACCACTGTGGGCAGTTATAGTCTAAGAAAAGTAAACATTTTCTCAGAGAGCTATCCAGTAAGCAAGACTCCTCTGTGGTTTCTGCTTCAGTTCCTACTCCCGACTCTTGGCCTGTTTGAGACCCTCGTGTTGTAACTTTCCTCAGTGATGGAATATTGTCAGAACATTGAACCTGAATAACTTCCAAAGTTTCCAAAATTGTTTTTTCTTAATGTTTTGGTTTTTGTGTGTTTGTTTGCTTTGCTTTTTAAATATAGCAACAAAAAACATACTGGGGCAGATATGTATTTGAATTCCATACTTAATCTGGAGTTTTTTAATTGCAGGAAATTGTGAATTATTTGTTCTTCTGTACCTTTACTTCCTTGTGTGAAAAGTGGTGTTGACAGAGGTTTCTGTCCCACAGTCATTCAGTCCCAAAAATACATACAGAGGTCTATATTAATTATAAACTGTTTGTCTTATTATCTCAGGCTTCTTATTAACTCATATAACTTATATTAGCCCATAATTGTTGTCTTTGTCAGCCATGTGGCTTGGTACCTTCCTATCTTGCTTCATCTGTGTCTAAGTCACAACTTCAGACTGATTTTCCTCTTCCCAGAATTCTCCTGTTCTGGTTGCCCCGTCTATACTTTCTGCCTGGCTACTAGCCAATCAGCATTTTATTAAACCAGTACAACTCATAAGCTTTTACAGTACAAGACAATTGTCCCACAGCAAAGTGGAGCTATAAATACATATGATACATGCAGATTTTTATTTCAATAATATGCATACATACACAATATACTAATGTCCTGATAATTTTGTGGTTAGTCAGTAGATGACTGTGACCAAATGGTAGCATTCATTAGGTCTGTAATGGGCTGTTTTCTTCTTTTAATTATTTTTTGGCAAAAGTCAGTGTGGCGGTATGTGTAACAGAGAAGCAGCCATCAAATTAATTATTTCCCTAACAGTTATGATTCAATTATTGTTCAACTGTATTAAAAATTATTTTTTCCTTTGCAGTGGAGGAAATGAGAATAGTTCTTTTTTTTTAAATATTTATTATGTATACAATATTCTGTCTGTGTGTATACAATATTCTTCTGCATACCAGAAGAGGGCAGCAGCTCTGGTTACAGATGGTTGTGAGCCACCATGTGGTTGCCGGGAATTGAACTCATGACCTTTGGAAGAGCAGGCAATGCTCTTAACCACTGAGCCATCTCTCCAGCCCCCGAGAATAGTTCTTAATCTTCCCAGAAAAATTAAATCCACTCAGTCCTCTACATTGTAAGTGTAAGGATCATTCTATCTTGAGTTTTCTTTGAGATGAAGATTAGGGAATTTAGAAAACACCATGGTGTCCATCCTTGCTCTTTTCTTACCACTGGTGGGGTATCATGAATTTAGGCCATGTTCACTATGGAAACATGTTAGATACAGAGGATGTAGATGCTAAAATAAGCTAAGGGTTCAGGACAAGTTGTTTCAAAAGAGGTAAGTTTAAGAATGAGAAAAAGAGAGTAGTCACCAGAAACTTTGGGAGAGAGAAGATGTTTGTAATAGGTAGGTATCAAGCTTCAGAGATCCATTGTACTATAAGGTGACCATAAATGATATATGGTCCATATATTATCCATAGATAATATATGACCATTGATAATAAATAATAAAAAATATTTTTTGCTAACTTTCTGAGAAAAAAAGTAGATTTTTAATGTCCTCACCAAAAAAAAATTGGTAACATGATGTATATATTACTTAGCTTAATCACATTTTCAACAATATATACACAGATCAAAACATCAAATTGTAAATTATAAATAAAATAGTTATATTTGTCAATTAAAAATAACAAAATAAACATAAGAAAACCTTAAAGAACAGAAGATAGAATTGGAATCTTATAGTGATTGTCCTTACTTACAAATTTAGAACAGATTTCAATACATGTCTGACTTATATTACTTTCTTTTCTTGTTTGGTCTCAAAAAAAATGTACTAAGTATTTTGGCCATGTTATTTAGCATGATATTTTAATTATTGTACCTGGCACTAACTGACGAAACCAAGATAGTTACCTTTCTTTTTCTCTATTACATTTTAAATGGTTGGACTTTTGTCTCTTCTTTTCTCAGTCATCATAAATCATAAAAATGAGTTTTGATGAACTGTTGCTATTCCACTGAGCTGCAAAATAATAGAATGCTAAGCTCAGTATGTACTTTGTTATCTGTTATTTGAATTCCCCCGAGCATACTCTCCCACAAATTTCTTTGTATATGGGTGCTTTGTCATCATGTATGTCTGTGTACCACATCTATACAGTACTCATGGAGGTTAGAAGAGAGATACACTCATACTATTAATTCAAGTTGCCCAAAGAAGTACTGACTCAGGAATAGTTGACTTAAAACACAAAAATCTTTACAGTGCATGGCTTGATGGTTATCAGAAGTCCAAATATTGGTATTACTCATAGAAATTACCAATATTTTATGATTTTTTGCTATATGCGAGATATAGTAAATATCTGACACCATAAGCAATATGCAGAATAACATTATCCATAGATTTATCATATAATGAAATATATTTTATAGCTTATGGTATGATAAAATTCACTCCCCCACCCCCCCACATTTTATTTTTAGACAACATGAAAAGAAAGTAAAATAGGAATAATTGTATGTTTGGTTGGTTTGTGATCCTTTAATAAGGGAAATGAAGTCTCAGAAAAAAATTTCCTTACAACTGAGTATGTAAGAAATTAGGAATATATCTAGAATCATATCAGTAAGGAGATTGAAAGTAGATATTTTTATAATGTTCAGAATTCATGGGATTGCAAATTGTTACAGTCAGGAAGAAGTAGAGTGGAGAATTGATTACTTGTCTCTGGCCCTAGCAGATTTGCGCTTGTTGACAGATATATCTGGCAGTGCCTGGTACAGCAATGTACATAATAAAATCTCAATCAATGTTGTAGAATGAAATCTTATTGCAATGCTTATATGATTAATTATATGTTGTGATCTCTAGGTAACATTTTTGTCTTGTTTCTGTATCTTCTGATTGAAAAAAAAAATACCACAGATTAATTATTCCCAACAAGCATTTCTACTTGGAAGTGTTTGTCAACTTTCATTGCAAGAATGCATATGCATGAGAATGGCAGAAGTTAGTGTCTCAACTAAACTAAAAAGCTACAATAGGACCCTTCATGGAGCTTCTCAAGCATGGTCTTCCTAATCTCAGTTTATAAGTGCACTGACTGGAAAGGGGCATAATGTTGAATGAAGCTTCTCTGGTGTAAATAAACTGTCCTTTGCATTTCAAATTTTCAGAAATGGAAGGAAATAGGAGAGTAAATAAATATTTATTGGTGTTTACTCATTCTGATATGGCATTTTATATGTATCTGTGCATATATGTTAATCTTAAAAAGTAGGTTCTTTGATCCTTTGCATTTTAGTCCTTTAGGCCAATGAAGCAGAGAATGCTGGGTTTAAAGCATTTGCAGTGAAACTGAATCTTAACTTGGGCCCTAGAAGTATCATCACCAGGAGAATTTACTATTTGTTATCTTTTTTCTCCAACTTTATACTTTGAATTTAGCAAAACTGCTATTATTCTTAGTTTGTTGCTCTACTTCTAAATACCACGCCCTTTAACTCAAGAGGTTAAGAGCTAGGGGTCTGTGCTACTTAGTGAAAATATCACCACCTAGTGGTTGCAAACGAAACTGCAGAGTGAGACCCAGAGGGGTTTCTTGAGTCAGAGCTAGCTAGGTCAGGGAACCAAAGTTGATGTGTACTGTGGCAAAGGCACTATTAAGAATGGGAGTGAATGAGAAAACCACCTGAGACAATAGATAAGAGTAAATCATAAATGCAATTCTGAAGATAAATAATATTTCATTAATTAATAACAACAAAATAAATAAAAATGCATAATTAACAAATTGATGAAAGAATTATTTCATCTGAGTTTTACTTCTTCATGGAATTTATGACACTTCTATAAAACAGTGGATTTCTATGAATGATATAAAACTTTTATGTACTTGAACTGTAACCATACTGAAGCCAAACTCTTCTGTCATTTTTTGGACTGGTATCTTTCATGTTACACAGAGGTTATTGAAAATGAAGGTGAATTTTGACTAAAAAGCATCATGACTCAATGATGTAAATGGTTGTAATCATAATGACTAATGTATTAATTTGTGGATGGTGAATTCACTTTAAGATAACCTTTTGTGGACTGAGAAGATGGCTCAGCATGCAAAAAGTGTTTTTGATATCCAAACATGAAGACCTGTGTTTGTATATCAAGCATCTATGTAAAAAGTCAGGTGTGGCCAGGTAGTGGTGATGCACACCTTTAATCCCAGCACTTGGGAGACAGAGGCAGGAAGATCTCTGTGAGTTTGAGTCCAGCCTGGTCTACAAGAAATAGTTCTGAGACATGTTCCAAAGCTACAGAGAAACCCTGTTTCAAAAAATCAAAAAAAAAAAAAGTCAGGAGTGGTAATATATGCATACTTATAACCCAGAATTAGGGATATTCATGGAGAATTGTTGGAACTTGCAAGTTCCAGGTTCTGTAAGGAATCCTTACTCAAGGTAATAACAGACATTGATAGACACAAAAGATCACCCTTTGGTCTGACTCTTCTGTTGAGATTGGAAAACATAAATGGAATATCTATTGCATCATATTTGAATCAACCAACAACTATAGTTTACAAATATCAGATAATTTAAAGTGCTTTTATACAAATATGTCTACTCTGGAAAACAATATAAAAGATATTAAATTAGTATCCGAAATTTTTATTAGATATGAGCATACATTGTTTTAATGGCCTCTTGCTAAATGCTCTAATTAATATGGCACATAAATTATTGTTCAAAAAGACAAGTAAAAAGTACTTTTGCTAAAATCTGTTTGGATGTAAGCTCTAGAATTTTTATGTACCTATTAAAAATATCCACTAACCAACAGGGAAAAAAATCAGGAAAAATTATTTGCTTTTGTAGCTGTTTGTTTTCTTACCTAACAGCTATTCTGTTTGGAAAGACCCTGGTATCAAAACTCTAAATATTGTCTGACAGTCTCAGACTACCACTTATGTTTCTACCTATCTATCAGGCATACCTTTAAACCAGTGTAAGAGGAAAATAATCTCACAACTTTGTGTTGTGCAATTTCAAAAAGTCAAGAAATTTTTTTCTACATTGATATTAATTTCTTCATCTTAACAGTGAATAATGTGATTTATTTGGGGGTATAATTAGACTGTTGATTATGTGAAGCTAATGATTCACTATTAATGAACTTGTCTAATTGTAGATTCTACAAAGATAACTGACCCATGTAATGCCATGTAGACTTAACTAAATCCTAGAGATTGTCTCAGAGACAAACTGCAAAGGAGGGTTGCCATGGTAACAGCAACAGGAAGATGCAGTCGTCTTTATGTAGGCTTTACAGGAGAAGAGAAGAGGGAGTAAGAAGAAACATCAGCATCTTGGTAAAGGTTGCACATCCACTCAGATTGAGCTTAAAGGTAGAAAAAGTAAAGGAGCATTCTGCTGATGTTTGATATTGGACGAACTATCTTTATACTGATCATCTTGTAGAACCGATTGAAGGAGTCTTTCCCAAGTCTACCACTGAAAAGTTTTGTAGGGTGAAAAGCCTACCTGAGGTTATGAAATTCATCTAAAATTCAGGATACAAAGAACTATCCTTCTCTGCAGATTATTTGTAAGAGGTACTTTATTATATAGACAATGACTGACTTTTCTTGGCACTTTTCATCATTTACCTTAGTTCTATAACATAAATAAAATTATATACAGCAAGAATATACATGCTAGCTACCCATAGCTACAAAATATTTTAACATAATTAGGCAACACACACATGAGATAGGCCTACCTTGCCTCTTTGTAAATGAATCAAGAGCAAGAATTTTCTTTTCTTTGTCCTTTCCACTCAGACCTTGGAATAGTGCTCTTGATACTATTCTCTGACAGAAAGGCTCAATCTTAGTTAATATTCTTGTCTTTACTCTGCAGCACTGAGCTTACATCAGTTGTTTCCATTTGCAAACTTCCAGAAGAGACTAAAACCATTTCCTGCTTAGTACTAGGTTTTCCCATTTAGAATGTACATATTTATTTTTATTTCTTGCTTTATTTTTCACTTTTATTTTAAACTATTTTTTCTAGGTTTAACTAATGCATAGTCCAAAGGATAATGTGATGTGAGATTCCCCTCTGCATGTTGTGATTACCATTGGTTAATAAGAAAAAATGTGTCTTATGACTGCACAGGACAGAATAGAGCTAAGAATGGAAAACTAAACTGAATGCTGGGAGAAAGAAGTTGGAGTCAGGGAGACGCCGTATAGTGTCCAGAGGGGAAAAAGATGTGAGATGCCAGCTGGAACCTTACAGGGAGGCCATGAGCCTTATGGTAAAATATAAAATAACAGAAATGGGTTAATTTTATATGTAAGTGCTTGCTAGGAATATGCTATAGAGTCACTGCCCAAGCAGTATTTTAAATAAAATAGTTTATGTGTGATTATTTCTGGTCTGAGCTGCTGGGCAGTCAAGAAATGAACTTGCAGCCTCCTACTACAAATTAGTGCTCCAACATATGCTAGCTAAATCTACATAAAACCTGAGAGGACTTGGATGAGAATTCTAGACACTAAAATAAATAGTTTAGCCACTTTTTTTTTTCAGATGAGCTCTGCTTGCTGGTGGTGTGTAACAGCTCCTTTAAGAGAGGTCTTCCTGATTCAGCAGCAGCAAAAGAAAAAATATGGAATTTTGAAACTGTGGCTTCCTGGTCTGTGCAGCCATCATGAACTCTGACTCTTTCAGGAGACTGAGCATTTAAACAGGGTTTTTGAGCAGAGTGCTACAATTTGCTTAATGGCAACATAAACCCACCGTGTGACTGAAAGTGGGACTGTGAGCATGGATCATACTGAACAGATCTCCACCATGTTGGACTGGGTAGAGCCAAAAGGAAAAGAAGCCTTAGTTTTAGTAAAAACACTTGCCCATTTAGCATTTATTTTAAGAAGTTCTCCTGGAAATAAAAAGTTTTTAGATACATAATAAGAAAGATTCAGACATAAAAGATCTCTCAATGAGACACAGTATGTTTACAGAAGTCATAGATTAAAGAAGTAAAGATAATAAAATTAATATTAAATATTAAACTTGAAGAAAAATTAATAGAGTAAGAAAACTAACCAGTGTAAAGTCATGTTAGGTTTTCTAGATATATAGAAATATATTTCAGTTAGATATGTATTCTTCAAACCTTGCAACCACTACATAATATAATATCTAAATGTTTAAGAACTTAAGACATTTCATGACATGAGACACATCTGCTCTTGTCAGCACCAATATACTTCAAGAGGATGATGGGCACTGAAGAGGATCATCATAGAGTTGGTTAGGCATTTGGGCAAGAAAATGATCTTGACTGGACTGCTTGATGCTATGCTATATGAACTGGACATGTAGGACTCACAGAGAAATGACTGCTAGATTTGTCTAAAGGTAAGACTTTCCTTTGGGGTTCCTGCCTCACAATAGTGTAGTGACTGACAAACTGCCAATATAGGCAAAATTATCTTTGAAATTTCCTGTCTCATGAAAAAGCCTGCCAGATACTATGGGCCTATGGGCTGAAGATTGGATGCTCCAAAGATACAGAAGAACTTTGAGTGACTGTCTAGGCAGCAAGATGTCTCTGTCAATTCTAGAGCTTTAGAAGTTGCTTACAATGCACTTTCTATTTACTTAGGTAATATTATAGCCTTCTGGAGTTTTTGATGGAGTTGTAAAATAGATAGTTATAATTATAGTTTTCCTTAGTTATGATAAAATATAAAATAGATATAAGTATTATAACTATAATTCTCACATGATACCTGTTTTGTCTGTGTTAAAGTTAAACCTTCCTTTTTATTTAAACAGAAAAGGGGCGGTGATGTGAGATTTTCCTCTGTATGCTGTGAATACCACTGGCTAATAAAGAAATTTGCCTTGGCGTGAGATATGGTAGAGTAGAGCTAACTGAGGAAAACTAAACTGAATTCTGGGAGAAAGAAGGTGGAGTCACAAAACACCATGTAGCAATCAGAGGGGAAAGACGTGAAGTGCCAGTTGGAATCTTGCCAGTAAGCCAAGATCCGCATGGTAAAATATAAAATAATAAAAATGGGTTAATTTAATATGTAAGACCTTGCTAGGAATATGCTATAGTGATTTTTTTCCAAGCAGTGATTTAATTAATACAGTTTTTGTGTGGTTATTTTGGGGCAAAGCAGCCAGGAAGAAACAAACAACTTCCCAACTACAATAATGGGAAAATTTTCTTTTGAAATTTTTGTGAGCAGACAACACAAAAGTTGCTTGCCACATGAACACATAGGGCTTAAAATGTTAGAATGTCAAGTGAGATTAAATCATACTTTTCATATTTTATAAATAAGGAAATTAATGTCCAGAAATGTTTTAAAAGATATGCTGATAGTCTTCTCTCTGATCCTGACCTCATGGAAATTTGCAAAGGCTATTTTGAAAGTATAATTCAATATCACAATTCTGATCTGTTAATATCAATTGCTTGCAACAATTTGTGTTTAGTAATGTATTCAGCAGAGCATGAAGGTTAAAAGAATGGACTACACTGAGAGACTTCCCTGGGTCTTCACTCTAGTTGCATTATGTATAAGTTGCACAATCATGACTGAATTAGTAAAACACTAAATTCTCTAGAGATTAAATTCTCACATGTGGTATGGGGCTCATCCTTTATGCTTCATCACAACTTGGTACACAAAGATTTCATGGTGTTGTCCATGTAAAAGTTCATTGCTTTAAATTTGATTTTCTTTTTTATTTTATTTACTAAATTTTTTGAGAAAAAATCTCAGTGGACCTACCCAGGACTTAGGCTTATTATTCTCTGGCTTAATTTTCCTGAATAATTGGATTATAGGCATGTCCAACCATTCTCACCTTATTTTAACAATAATTTAAAAATTATTTAGTATATGACAAATACTTTTCTAGTGCCTGTGTGTTGTAGGAGGCTGCTTGTTCATTTTGTGGCTGCCCAGACTTCCAAAATAATCACACAGAAACTATATTATTTATATCACTTTTTGGCCAATACATTAAGCAAATTTCTGTCTAAGTTATAACTTAACTCAACCTATCTCCATTAATCAGTGTATTGCCATGAGGCTGTGGCTTATCAGATAAAGTTCCAGTGTCTGTCTCCAGTGGGGCTACATGGCTTCTCACTGACTCTGCCTTCTTCCCAACATTCAGTTTAGTTTTCCTCACCTACCTCTATTCTTCCCTGTGCAAGCCTAAGACAGTTTATTAATCAATGGTATCCACAGCAAACAGAGGGGAATCCACATCACGCCCCTTCTTCTGTTTAAATAAAAAGGAAAGTTTTTAACTTTAACATAATAAAATTACACATAACAAAACAGGAATCAAGCAACAATTACAGTTACAATATTTATATCAACTCTATTCTTTACCATAAGTAAGGAAAACTGTAACTATATCTATTTTTCAACTCCATCAAAGACTCCAGAAGGACATGTATATTACCTAAGTAAACAGGAAGTACATTGTAAGCAACTTCCAAAACACTAAAATTGACAGAGACTTCTTCCTGCCTGGGCAGTCACCCAAAGTTCTGTAGTGTTGGGGCATTTATCTTCAGCCTACAGGCCCATAGTATCTAGTAGAGTTTTCCACAAAGCAGGAAATTTCAAAGACAGTTCACCTATATTGGCAGTGTGTCCGTCACTTTCATCTGTGTCCTGCAGAATGTCCAGCAGAAGTTTTCATGAAGCAGGAACCCTTAAGGACTATCTTACCTTCTTTAGACATATTCAGCAGACAGTCATCTCTCCATGGGTCCCACATGTCCAGCTCACACAGCATAGCATCGAAAAGTCCAAGCAAGCGCAGTTTCTTGCCCAAATGGTTAACCAACACAATAAAGAGCTTCTTCAGTGTCCATCATCCTCTTGAAGTAATTGGTGTTCCCAGAAGTAGATGTATCTCACTGTCATGAAAAGTCATAAGTTCTTAAAACATTTTAAATGCCATATTCTGAAGGTCTCTGGAAGATTTGAAGAAGACCTATCTAATTGAAATATATCTCTATATATCTAGAAAACCTAACTAACATGACTACTAGCTTGACTGTTATAGATGATTGTCTATTAACCTATATTTCTTAATTATATATTTCATTTTTAAATGAGCTGCACAATCACAATGCCTTAATCAATAGCAGAAATACATATACATAGTATAACAAAATGACCTTAAATTTGTATCAATAGATCAAGATCCATACCAATGCAAAATATTAAACAATATTTTCAAATTTTGGAATAGTTCTCTCCGAACTGCTTCCTGTTTATAGTTGGACAAATTATTTTTGGGAATGTTCACAGTGACCTTTTGTGGGGTCTTGGTCCATCAAACCACATTAGTCTGGAAGGATTCCACAGTTTCTCATCTTCTGTGTAAATAAAAGAAGAACCTCTTTTCCCGAACAACATGTCCATAGACTCAAATTTTAAAGTCAAGAAACCTTTAAAGCATATATGTTGGTTTAACTTAGCAGTCCCCAGAATCAAATGTCACTCTGTAGTCAAAAAATTTAAAGAAAACACAATAGTATATATAAGCCAGACTTTCTGTGTATATTCCATCTTTATGTGGCTTATTTTTATATCCTATTACTTTTTAATATTTATTTTATGATCTTTAGTCCTCTAACCTATGACTGTCTATACTCTGTCTTTTTAAAGACTTTGTTTTATTTTTAAACCATTTACTTCTTTTATAACTGTACTCTTTTTCTCTCCCAAGCCTATGTACATTTATCCAACACTGTGAACCATTTAGAGGTCTCTTTTTTTTTCTAAATCTGTCTTTATTGCCTATCTGTAATCCTTTCCTGACCTGAAGTGATGTGGGAGTGTCATATATCAATCTGTTGATTTCATTGGCTGAGCAATAAAGAAACTGCTTGGCTGGCCCTCATAGGTTAAAGCATAGATGGGAGGAGAAAACAGAATAGGATGCTGGGCGGAAGAGGAAGTGAGGTCAGACTCTGCTCTGCTCCCGGAGACTCAACAGCTCTGCTCTCTGGAGCAGAGACACCATGATGGACCAAGGCTAGAATCTTCCCGGTAAGCGCACCTTGGGGTGCTTACACACATCATTAGAAATGGGCTAGTCCAGGTGCGAGAATTAGCCTGTAAGGGTTAGAGTTCATGGGCCAAGCAGTTCTTAAATGAACACAGTTTGTGTGTTGTTATTTCGGGCATG